>NC_081410.1:174372327-174561077 GCF_030272615.1 Cryptomeria japonica | reverse complement strand
TTACTTCTATAGAAGTGCAGACACAGTTGCAGTGGGGTATGGAGGGAGAGAAGAAGAGAAAGAGGGATGGGGTATGGAGGAAGGGGGAGAGAGAGAGAGAGAGAGAGAGAGAGAGAGAGAGAGAGAGAGAGAGAGAGAGAGTGTGAGAGAGAGAGAGACCTTGTATGCGTTTGAGAGGGATAGATGATACACTTACATGTGTACATATATGTTTAATATATTATATGTATATACACATATTATATATACAATGTCATATTATACACATATTATATATTACATATATTATATGAATATACACATATTATACATAGAATATAATATTATACAATAGCCCGTACTCGTTGTTTATAGTAAAGATAGCACGTACGCACTGTTTAATGGGAAACACACGCGTACGTGCTTCTTACACTATAAATACCCCGTAAGCGCTTTTTAAACCATAAGTACCCCATACATGCTTTTGACTTTTTAGGCTTGGAAATAGGCCTGGATGACAAAGCTACAGATTGGAAGTTTGATTTCCCTCCATTTCTCTCATTTTTTTACGTGTTTTATTTTATCAACTTTATCATCATCACGTTTACACTTCATAAAGTGGGTATTTCTAAAATTGCCACCATATTTTCACCCATCTTCTGAGCTTTCTAACCATATAATTTTTTTTCAATTTGAACAACAATAACATATTATTATTGAATTTCTTTTACTAGTGTCTCCATAGTTCTCACAGACATAGGTGCACCATTTTTTGAATAACTTTTGATATACGTATCCAAATTTTGAAAACTTTATATATTATTGTAGTGCACTTGATTCTTTACAATTTTTAAAAACAAAAATCTTATTTTCAATTTGTTTAGTGCAACTTATGCTTCGCGCACGAACAGGTACTGAATTTTCAAGATGTGCTCGATTGGAAAAATCATAAAAAAAAAATACTCAACAAAAAATTACAAAAAAATGCACATCTTCTAATGCTCACTCTTAACTATCTTTTTGCCAAAGGATTTGTCAAAATACTAAATCTAACTATGACTTTTTTGATGTGCATGTCAGACACTATGTTATGTTTTTCAGAAAAAATAGGGTCAGTTTTTCGTGTGTGAAGGATTTGACCCCCTTAATCTTATCCAATTTTGAAAAAGTTTAGTAGTTTGGAAACTAGATTCAAAGTAATACAATATTTGTTCTTTGATTATCTTCATATCTTGAGTGGATGACTTTCAAATTTTGCCTCTAAGTTCAGGTTCACCTAATTTTAGAAAAAAAGTGTCCACTTATACCCCCCTTTTTGACCACCATCTTTGTGCACTTACCCCCCGTATAAGACCGATCTGTCTGGTTTCGAGTGTACCGATTTTGTTTAAGACAAGATATTGATCACGTTGATAGTTTGATAAATCGATAAATTAGACACTTGATCAGTGTGATTGCAGATGTTTTGACAAGATAGTTGTATCCTTTGTTTAACTTCGTGCGAAGTGTTTGTCGGGTAGCTACTAGGATATTTGATTCTTGTGAGACATCTTTATTGCAATTTTTTGATGGTTTTGGATTTTTAGTTTGTTTTTTATTGATTTTTTTGATATTTGGTTTTTTGTGTTGATTTTTTCAGGACTTTTTCTGAATGTTTTTGATATTTTTATGGTTTTCAAATGTTTATGTTATTGATGAAACATGACCTGCCATTAATTGATAAAGATAAGACTAACTTGGACAAAATCCAGCAGTCATACTAATCTATGACATTGTTTTGATTTGTGTGATCATTGATAGGAATGTTTGGTTTCAAAGAATGAGCACCCTATAAGACCGATTTGTCTGGTTTCGAGTGTACCCTTCCTTGTATTAGACATGTTGATGTTTGATAAAGTTTGATTGATAGATTGATTAACAAGACATGTGATCAGTTTGATTGTAGACTTAGAGAGTTTTCTTATTGTTGATTTGATTTGATGGATGGCCCATGCTTTCTTGCTTTGATTTTTTGAATTTTTTTTAATTTTTTTAAGACATTTTGTGATTTTTAATTTTTATTTTTTATTGATTTTTTTAGGACTTTTTATGATTTTTTGATTGATTTTTTCATGACATTTTGTGAATGTTTTTTATTGATTTTTTTAGGATCGTTTTTTGAATGTTTAGGATTTTTTCAAAATCGTTTTTTGAGTGTTTTTGATTGATTTTTTCATGATCGTTTTTCGATTGTTTTTTATTGATTTTTTCATGATCGTTTTTTGAATGTTTTTGGATTTTTTCAGGATCATTTTTCGAATGTTTAGGATTTGTTCAAAATCATTTTTTGAATGTTTTTGGATTTTTTCAGGATCATTTTTCGAATGTTTAGGATTTGTTCAAAATCATTTTTCGAGTGTTTTTTATTGATTTTTTCATGATCATTTTTAGAATGTTTTTGTTTGATTTTTTCATGATCGTTTTTTGAATGTTTTTGGATTTTTTCAGGATCATTTTTCGAATGTTTTTGTTTGATTTTTTCATGATCGTTTTTTGAATGTTTTTGGATTTTTTCAGGATCATTTTTCGAATGTTTAGGATTTTTTCAAAATCGTTTTTCGAGTGTTTTTGATTGATTTTTTCATGATCATTTTTTGAATGTTTTTGATTGATTTTTTCATGATCGTTTTTGGAATGTTTAGGATTTTTTCATGATCGTTTTTCAAATGTTTAGGATTTTTTGGACTTTTTATGATTTTTAGAATTTTTTCAGTTATGCCCCCAAGTATGCAGACCTAACGTGATGATGCATAATGTGATGGAGACAATGAATTTTGGATATGAGTTATGCTAATATAGGATGCATGACAAAAATGCAGTTCCTATTTGAACAAGGATGAGTGTGTGTGTCTTTCATTCTGAAATGCACTAATTAGATTAAACATGTGAAACATTTCAAATATAGGAGTTCAATCCATTCTCAAAAGACTTAGACCATCCAACCTAACACACTATGTAACCAAGATTTATGAATGGAGGCATGGAAAAATTCTCCATCAATTCTTAAAATTTTGATCTTCTTTTGCCCATGTGTATGCAATTGAGTTCATTTTGACCCTTATAACCATCAAAGAACCTTGGAATCCTATGTGGCTAGCTACATGAGTTATTGTGACTTCAAAAGCAACCTGGATAGAGCCTCTCTTCCAACAAGCTCTTAGGGCTCCGATGAGGTTATGCACTGTAATCTCTCAAATATTGCTCCATTGCCAGTAGGCATCCATAGGCCTAGTGGAGTTACTTGTATGTTCCCACAGTCAATATTTATCTTTTTGTCTCACTTGTATGCATGATATTTCAGTAATATGTCATTTTTTTTTGTTTTGCCTTGAGATTGACATAACACTTTTTTCTTTTATTTTCTTGCCTTGACTTGTAAGTAATGAAACCTACTTCGGTATGACAATTATAGCAGCGCTGAAGCAAAATACTGGATTTTTCACTAGCCACATGACCAACCAGGTATCTGTAATGACAAAGTTTTTTGATTAATGTGTGAGATATAACAATTGATAGATTTTTGGTAACAAGACTTGATAAGGGAACCTCTACCCAACCAAGGATAAATCGTAATCACAATGTGACATTGAAGATGAATGACTAGATACTTCCTAAAGACTTCATGAATTGGTATTTAGGAAATGAGACAACTTTCGTTCCTTTTAGTGCAAACAGGTAAATGACTTAGACAATCATCATGTTTTTATTGATGCAACTATATGAGAAATCAATAATGATATGCAGCTATATGTTGTGCAATGGTGATATGCAAGCAACTATGATGCACTCTGAAATGGAGATATGTAATGTAATAAAGAAATATGCAAATGCAGTACTAAAAATTGAAATTAATCCCACCCTTAGATGTAATATCTTTTTAGGTGCATGTTGTTATTGAGTTGGTATGAACTTTGTGTAGATAATTCATTGGTCTTTGTTTGAAGAGTTGGATGAACCTGTCTTTTTCAATAGGATATATGGTTGGGAGTCTTTCATGTGTAGTTTCTGCTATATCCTCCTTATTTTCAAACCAATTTAGATGTAGTAGACCTTCTTGCCCCCAGTCTTTCAAGTGTGGGTGTATGAGGAAAATAGATTTGATTTCAAAGTTGTGACATGAGCGGGTGTTATGCCTATTTTTATTGATGCACTTGAAGAGTATGATGAAACAATTTGGGTGTTGATTTTATTAGTTGGTGTTATGCTTGTTTATGTCATGCATTGGCATTTGATGATGGTGCACATACAATTGTTGACAATTTGTCTTGTGTAGTGTGATTTGGATTGTTGATTTTATTGAGAAGGGGTTCATGAATAACTTATGTATTGGAATCATGAGAGAGACTAGGAGAAATGATAATGGGATCTTGTTTAGGAGGTGGATGTTGGATGGTACTTGAAAGAACATCTTGCTCTTGAGAAATAAGTGTGTTATTATGAGTGGAATAGAAAAGAATGAGGGGATCATAATAAGATTCTTGATGGGTGGAGTCTTCATAAAAAACTGGGTAGGATGAAAAGGTTTGTTCTTGATCTTGATTTATTTCGTGATTGATTTCTTCTAATTTTAGATTGTCCTCCTGACATAGGGAAGGAGTTTGGATATTGATGGGAGATTCTTGGAAGGTTTCAACCTTTTGACTTGATGAGAAAAGAACTTGAACAATACTCTCTGAATCATGACTTGGGTTAGATTGGATGTGTGCTATGGATAGCCCTTGGGAGATTGTTCTATTGGATGAAGATAGCATGGATTGGTCTTGTGTAACCTTAGGGGATGATGAAACAGTGGATAGGTGTGGTTGATTTGGACTTTCATTGAAAGGGATTTGATTTTGGTTGAAAGGAGTTGGACTTTGGTTGAAAGAGGTTTGATTTTGGTTGAAAGGAGTTTAAATGTTGGGTTAGTGTGAATTTTGATTTGGACTTAAATGGTTGAGTGGGGTTTGATTTTGGTTGAAAGAGGTTTGATTTTGGTTGACAGGAGTTTGATTTTGGTTGAAAAAGGTTTGATTTTTTTTGAAAGAGGTTCTTTGAATGTTGGGTTGATATGATTGGTATGATTCATATGTTGGGTTGAAAGAAGGTTGACATGACTCTAATATTGGTTGAACTGAGGTAGGAATGATTTTGTTGAAGAATGAAGGTTGGCATGTTTGAATGGTCTCACAAGAAGATGAAGGTTGGTCTGATAATGATTCCCTTGTGGTTATCACCTCCCTCATAATATTTTCTAACCAGCCCCTATGGTTGCTAGGACTAGTTATGTCTCTTATTTGTTGTTGCAAAGTATTGATTTGTTGAGTTAAGATTTCTATGGATGGCGATGGAATAGGAATGGAAGAGATGAATTCTTCACCTTCCCTATGAAATGCATAATGTCAATCCATGATGTTTGCTTGATTGGTTTGAACCTAAGATCACAACATGTAAGATATTTTCTTCATTTCTAGAATGTTGCGAAAGTTTGATTTGATGTTGATGTTGACAAGCTTGTTTGTTGTAGGGTTTTGATCTTGTTGATATTGAAACTTGACTTTGTTGAGGGATTTGATCTTGTTGATGTTTTTGACAAAACTTTGGTTGAGATTCCACTTTGTTTTTGGTATTTTCTAAAATTTTTGAACTTGATGAAATGTAGCAAAGGACACAACAGACACATCAAAAAGAATAAAACCATGAAAAGAGTACTTGTTTAAGGAACTTTTTCAAATTCCCATGAATGTTGGAGTCTTTTTCAAGACCCCATTTTGTTTTCGTTGTATTTGAGAAATTAAATATCACATCAAGTAGACTCTCCTAAGGTCAAAAGGTCACAAGTATTATCATAACCCACATCTTGATACTCCGTCAGCTCAAACAGCCCTATCACACCCTAAGGTGCGCCCATTTTTTTGCCTTTTTCCAGAAATTAGACCAAAGAAGATTGCTTCTCAATTGGCCTATTATCCTGGGAGATATATGGTGAATGTCTTGGGGGCAGATTCTTCCCCACCCTTGCATTGTGATAAAATAAGTGTCTGGCTACTAACTCGGTTTGGCTTCTAATTTCTATGGTGTTTAGATAGGGTTATGTTCAAGTGGTCACAATCAGCAGCATTTTGCACTCCATTGAGGGAGGTATCCCAGTCTGTAGAGGTTAAGCTCTACATATTTTAATGTATCGTATAAGCACTGAGGGAGGCATAACGTCGTTGTGACAGCATGTAACACTCGTCATATATGATTTTCATCACATTCACATTTATTTATAGTGGCTTGGATTACTTGGCTTTAGTCATTGCCACTTAGGTTGTTCCCCTCTCACCGGCCTTAATGGCGCCCTAAGGGCAACTCGGGAGGGAAGGCCTTCTAAAGGATGTAATTGCAAAAAATAAAGGAAAGCATGAAAGAAGAGACTCTGGTTTTCTAATCACCCATTAAAGGGGGGAGAATAATAATTCTATCTCCTGGAAGACACAAAAAACAAAGTTCTTTTTATCCCTTCATTGCAATGATTTTCTATTCTAAGTGGAGATGTTGCTCCACATAGACATGGTGTCCATTTTAACTAGCATAGCAATGATGAAATTTGTTTTGTTCTTTTATTAAAGCACCAAAAAGAAGTGTTTCTAGGCTACCCCTATAGAAAAATAATAGTGTTAGTCAACACACAGTGGGTTGTCTAGCCTAATTTTCAGATTACAGAGTTCTGTCTTTTCGTAGATAGAAAGGTATTCTGGTAAAAACCAAAACTGCAACAGAACAGAAAATAAAAAACTGAATCTGTCAAATGCAACTAAACTACTAATCAAATGTGAATTGATATCATATCAAATGTGACATGATAAACCATCAATTATGAATTAATGTGTAAACAATTGCGACATGATGACTGATCAATTGCGATATGATGTGATAGTAATTGCGACTTCTTTTTTCTTTTTCTTTTTGAAATTTTTTGAACTTTTAATTAAAAAAAGAAGAAGAAAAACACAGAAGATAGAAGATTTATTCTGCAATGATATTGTTCCACACTATGCGAGCCAACACATAGAAGATTTATTTTGCAATGATATTGTTCCACACTATGTGAAACAACACATCAATTTCATCAAAGAATTTGTATTTGGTTAAAAAGCGATGGATGGTTCTATGATACTGAGCGATCTCCTCTTTTTCTTCGATCTCATGGAGCTCCCTTTCAGCCTTTAGAAGTCTTTGATAAGCCTTTTGTTGTCTTTTCCTTTCTTACACCTGAAATTTGGAATGTCACCTTTCCTACCATTGGATTAGATACATTTTATATGTAGAAATCAACTTTTCCAGAATTCAAAAAAATTTCAAGGTTAGATGCGCAAGACAAAATCATTCAAAAACGACACAAATTTTTTGAATTCACAATCATTCAGAGAAATTGCGATATGATATCATAGTAATTGCGATATGCTATTGGCAATTGTGAATTTCTGCGTATGCAATTGTGATATCTAGTTTCCTGTGCACGTACGGATATGCAAGTTTTGTCAAAACAAAAAAATGAAGGTTAGAGTAACTTCACGTCGGGTTCACCATTGTTTCTATGCCTTAATGTCATGAATGTATTAAGCTAATTAGCAAAAAGGAATGAATCACCAATTCTCAACTAATTAACAAACATCAAACATAATCAATAAAAATCAATACAGGAAATGAGAAATGCATTCAAATAGAAACTCCCTCATTGTGTATCTTTGCTTCCATTGTGCTTCTCCAATTTGAGTGGTTGGTGGCTCTTAGGTTTTGCACAAATTTTGTGCATACAAATACTTTGAAGGCTCTGATTTTGTGATTCTAGACTGAATTGAGGAGAGAGGTTGAATTTATAGATTTTCAACACAAAGGGGGTGAGAAATAGAACTCAAGTGTTGACTGATAGACAACTGAAATTGATTGATCAATGAACTCAATTAATTGATTCGTTAAGTCATTTGATTGAGTAGTCAACTAGATTAATTGAAGAGTGAACTGAATAGATGGATTAGTCAAATCACTTGATTGATTAGTGAACTGAATAGATTGGGGAGATGACTAAATTGATTGATTAGAAGACTGAATTGATTTTGAGTTAAAAAGGATGATTGCTGAGTTAACTGAGTTAACTGATTTGATCAATCAGTTTTGATTTTAGCATGTGTTGTAGGAATTTGAAATTGAATTTGATTTTCATTTTCAATTTGGATTTGAATTTGGTCATTCGAATGCTGAAATGCTCATGAAATTAACTGAAATTCAGATTTGGGGAAAATGTGAATTTGGAAATATGAAATTAAATGAAATGATATGAAATTTGAATTTGGGGAAATATGAAATAAAATTAGATGGAATTAATTAGAATTATAATTTGGGGAAATGGAGGAATTTAATTAATTAATTTAAATAATTTAAATGAAATTATTTAAACTTAGGAAATAGATTTAATTAACTAATAAAGATTATTTAAGTAAGGAAAATGTCGCAATTAATTAAATAATTGATGTTTAATTAATAATTGAGATAGGGTTAACTAATTAAAATGATTTGAGAGTAGAAATAGAATAATTAGGAGTGTTGAGGGGTGATGATTAGAAGAAATAGTTAATTTAATCAAATAATTAAAGAATTACTTAATTAAATAGACAAATAATTAGTTTAGAATTAATGAGACATTTTTAGGTGTCCACCTCTTTCACATACTTAGACTGTGTGATAAAAATACCACTCTTCATTTGTTGTATTTGCAAGCCTATGAATTTTTTATTTCTCCCACTAGAGACATTTCAAACTCACTTTTCATTTCATTTGCAAAGTCATTGCTCATGTCGTCATTGCCTCCAAAATATGATATCATCCACAAACACTTCACTAACTAGTATCTTATCTTCTTCAGATTTGAGATATATGTTTCTATCTTCACTAGTTTTTTGAAAACCTATCTTCATCAAGTGTGAATGTAGCCTTTCATACCATGCTCTCGGTGCTTGCTTTAACCCATATAATGCCTTGTGCGATTTACATACCATGTCTTTTGCATCAGTCAAAGAATAACCATCTGGCTACTCAATGTATACTTCTTCTTCTAGTATTCTATTTAAAAATGTTGACTTCACATCCATCTGATATAATTTGAATCCCTTATATGATGCAAATGCAAGTAGAGTCCTAACACCTTCCAATTTGGCAACTGGTGCAAATGTCTCACCATAGTCTTCTCCTTCTTCTTGTGCATAACCTTTGCATACCAATCTAGCTTTGTTTCGGACTACTAGTCCATCTTCATTTAGTTTATTCCTAAATACCCACTTAGTACCTATCACATTTCTATTCATCGGTCTAGGTAATAGGGTCCATGTGTTGATGTTCTCAATTTGATCAATCTCCTCCTCCATAGCTTTGATCCAATGATCATCTCCAAAAGATTCCTTAGCAGTTCTAGGCTCAATAGTGGAGATAATGCAAGAATTCTCTCTAATTCTTCTTCTAGTTAACACTCCAGCATCCTTATCTCCAATAATCTGGTCAAGATTGTTATTGAGTCTCACATACCTCGAAATAACATGATCACTATCTTCAAGTTCTTATTCTTCATTATTATCATCTTCTTCTAAATCTACTTGTTCTGGTTGAACTAGTACAACAACATTCTCTTTACTAGTTTCAAGTTTCACTGGTTCTGGTTCCAAAAATAGAATGCAAGGATCTTCATCCTTTATGTCCACACTGGTTTCCCCTAAGACTTCAAGATACTCATCCACTAGAACATCAACACTCTCAATGATTCTCTATGTCCGATTGTTGTAATATTTGTAGGCCTTGCTCTTGGTGGAGTAACCAAGAAATATGCCTTCGTCACTTTTATCCTCAAACTTACTAACATAGTCACCTCTCTTAATAAAACATTTACTACCAAATATCTTAAAATAAATAACATTAGGTGATCTACCATACCAGTATTCATAAGGAGTTTTATCCTTACCTCTCTTTACCAATATCTGGTTCATAGTGTAGATAGTCGTGCTGACACCTTCTCTCCAGAAAGTTTTTGCTACACCTCCTTATATCAACATCATTCTAGCAGCTTCAACAACTAACTAGTTGTTCCTCTCTGCAATACCATTATGTTGTGGTGTCCTCAGTGCAAAAATTTGTCGTTTGATGCCATTTTCTTCACAATATCTAGTGAATTCCTCAGAAGTGAATTCACCACCTTGATCAGTCCTCAGACGCTTTATCTTCTTACCACCTTCCTTTTTAGCTAAGGCCTTGAATGCCTTGAATTTACTAAATGCTTCTGACTTATCCTTCAGGAATGTGACCTGCATCATTCTTGAGCAATCATTAGTGAAGATCATAAAATATCTGCCACCTTGAATACTTTTAGTCCTTATAGGTCCACAAATATATGTATGAACCAAATCTAACAGATGTTCTGCTGAAAAATATTTGCTCTTAAAATTTGAGGATGTCATCTTTCCCAACTGACATTCCTTACATATAGCATTAACCGGTTTGTCCAACTTAGGCAAACCTCTCACTGTCTAGGACTTACTCACTTTAACAATGTTATCAAAATTTATATAATAAAATCTCCTATGCCAAAGCCAACTATAATCTACTTTAGCAATTAAACAGTTGTTGACATTAGGATTCAGGTGAAATGGGTTACCTTTAGTCTTCTTGCCAATTGCAATCAGTTCACCTTTACTCCCATAGATTTTGCACATTCCATTCTTAAATTCCAATGGATATCCTTTGTCATTGAGTTGAGAAACACTCAAAAGATTGTACTTTAATCCTTAAACCCAATAGACATCATCTACACTACTCTTTCCATTAAGAGAAATACTTTACTTACCTTTTAACATGTAGGGTGAGTCATTACCAAATCTCACAACTCTGCCATCAAATTCTTTCAAAGAAAGAAATTTACTCTAGTCACAGGTCATGTGATGTGAGCAACCACTATCAATGATCCAATCATCAGAATTATCCATACGAGAAACTAATGCTTTATGATCAGATGTCTCCTCTTTAATGGCTACAAAGACAATGTCTTCATTAGCATCACCCTTAGATTCCTCATTAGTGATACCACCATCAACTGCAATGAGACAATATCTTTTGCCTTTTCCTTTGTACTTCTTGAGCTTCTCATGATTATGCTCATTGTCACCATTAGGGCAGTTAGCTGCAATGTGTCCAATTTTGTTGCATGCAAAATATTTCAAAGGTAATTTAGCTCTATACTTACCGGTACCTCTGGGCAACCGCTTGGCCAACAATGCTTCAAGCTCAACAAAACTATCTTCATCATCAACTTCTATGTTGGATCTAGATTCATAACTATGTTTGACATCTCTACTTTTCCTCATAGATGGGTTAGAAATTGAAGCTATAAATTCAGATTTAGATTTCTAAAAACTACCATCATAACCATTTAATTCAAAAGCAGTAAGCTTACCAATGATGGAGTCAAGGGTTACCTTAGTTTTGTCAATTGACTTTAGCTCCTAAATGGCTGCAACTCGGATAGCGTGGACTGGTAGAAGGGTTCTTAACACCTTACTAACTACTATGGCATCCTCCACTTTACCACCAGCACTCTTGATCTCACCAACTATCTCTTTGATCCTCTGACCATACTGTTATGTATTCTCACCTTCAGCCATCTGCATGTCATCAAATTTTCCTCTTAGACTCTCTTCTTTGGCAATCTTCACATGCTCATCACCGTTATAGATCTCTTCAAGTTTCTTCCATACCTCATAGGCAGTCTTTAGACCATGGACATCAACATACTTTGCATTAGACAAAGAACTGATAATAGCCTCCAGTGCTTGATTGTTTTCTTGTTGCTCTTTCTTCTGATCATCAGTCATAATCCCACTAGGTGCAACATATTGAGTACCAACATGTTCCCAATATTGACTTCCTAGACTCTTAATATAAATTTTCATTCTATCACTCCATATTCTGTAGTTCTCTCTATTAAACTTCGGACCTTCTTTCTTCATTATGTTCTACAAGATCTTTACCTCAAGTTGTTAGGCTTAGACCTTAGAGGACCTATTTTGCTCTGATACCAATTGATGGTATGATGAAAGAATAAGGATCTAGTTAACTACTAAGAGGGGGGGGTGAATCAGTAAATAAAAAATTGATATAAACTTTCACCAATCTCAAAATCAACCTTTCAAAGAAAACTCAAAACTGATTGGTTTCAACACTGAACTTCAAATGCAATATTATTGACAAGTTAAACCAGTTGATTGTTATAAAAAATTAATAGTAAAACATCTCTAAAACTCACAAAACCTTTTAAACCAAAACATCCAAATATTTTACTGACATAAGTAAAAGCATATTTTAGATTTTTGTCGGTTAACATAACATATCAAAGTGGATTTAGCAGTTAAGCAATTCAACCATAGTAAACATAACAACAAAAACATTCACCACTTTACACAATATTTTTGACATGGAAACCCAAATGGGAAAAACCACAGTGGGGATGAATACCCACAAGTATCCTAAACTCTTCTGAAGTTTGCCCTATTAGGAGACAGGCCTGTTAAAGCTTTACAAAAAGTCATGTTAAGAACAGATCCTGTTAGGGACCACCCGGTTAAGGGATTGACTATAATGCCCTATTAGAAGCAATAACCTATTAGGAGTAACCTCAGTAGAGGATTTGAAATCCAAGCTAATGGACCACCTAGTTAGAGGATTTGAATAACACTAAGTTTGTTAGAGCTTACCCAGTTAAGGGATTTGACTATTGTAATTGTTAGAAAACAACAAGCATTCACTGATCTATTTGAATAGCACTACACTTGTTTGTTCAGATCCGTTTCATGCTCCTATCTACCTTTACATAAACTGCAGATACATCATTTGGTTTGACAACCACACTTTCTTACTCTCAACTACAAATTGCCAACTCTACAACAAAACAATTCATCGACCTTATAAACAAATCATCAGGTTGGTAACACATCACAAACCTAATTATCTCATAGAGATTACAAACAAATTGGTTCAAGTATGACCGTTGGATTACATAATAATCACTGCACATCATTCAAGATATCCTCGATTGCTCCTTGATCACCGCTTCATCGAACATTGTAACTCATCACGTGGTTTACATTACATGCAATGAACTTGCACATTCCCAAGAAAAAAAAAACGTTAACTCAATGTGCCAAAAAACCATTTGAAACTCTTCTCATACAACATGCATACGTGTCATAATTATTACCACTCATCATTAGATCACAGACCAATACAACCAATTCACCAAACTTCATCATTTAGGGTTTATCATATCAACAGGTAGGGTTTACCGGTTCATCTCTCCATTTCATAGAAATACCGGTCCCTCCATAAATTCACCTACCAGTTGCAGTTCCCTTCACTAGCTCTTCCTACCAGTTACAAAACAATATTATAACAACATCATTACCGATTATAATCAACATCAATGACAACATAACATTTCATTAATGCAATCATCATGCAAATGCCAACAATGAGCACACACACATAAGAGACATATCCATAATACCAGAATGTATGAGGAAAACCCACGGTCATGAAAAACCTCGGTGACAAATTATGCTAGAGTCTACTGCTCCAATCCAGCCTCACAATGAAAACATTGGTTACAACTTATTGTTAGGCCCAATATGGAAAGCTAATGTATTGAGAGGGGAGGGGCGAATCAGTACTTCAAATCCTTCCTCCAACAATATCTTTACTGTTATGCATAAACCAAAAACTGTTGTAACATAACATAAAGCTAAAACAAATAAATAACATTCATACATGATTCACTCCATAACACATATATTTTGGTTATGCAGAAACTCTTGGTTAGAGAGAAAAACTACGGTGGGGATGGTACCCACAACTTCACTACTACAATAATAAAGGTTGCTCAGTTAGAGCTACATGTTTAGCTATTTCTAATAGCTTACCCTGTTAGGAGTATCAAGATCTATTAGATCTACCTTGCTAAAGGATTTTACAACACTTATTCTAAATGTTGCACCTGGTTAAAGGCTTTACAATTTATAGATTTTGTTAGAGTCTTTTACCTTGTTAGAGGTTTCTCTTACAACTTCAAAATATTACAATAAAATCATTACAAATATCTGCAACTTCACATCTAAAATGTTATAGCAGATTCTATGTGCTCAAATAAGATTACCTTGCTTATAGCATACCTCGGTAACCCATAAAGTAACTCGGTAAACCCTTCTGTTTACTCTGTTCTTTGACTGTTCTCTGAAATCCTTCTCGGTGACCTTTGTGTCTATGACAGTCACAATACTCAGTGCTTCCTTATCTAATACACATGTCTTGCTTCATACACTCATGCCTGATTCATATTTCATGTTGTATAAATAGATCTCTTATGTCGGTGATCAGGTTCATGCTTCGATCTTACAAACATGATTTATCGAATGAATAACCATGCAAAATATTTCATTGGATAAATGACCTCGAAATCATACAAAATCTTTAAGTGCAATTTCCAGTGAGATAATGATTTTATGTTCCTCGATCTTGTAACATGTTTCCATATGTGTGTCCAAGTTCAATGAATCTGGTAACACGTTTCACTCGGTGTATATCAACTCAATGTATCATCTTTGATGCTCGGTAGTCATAGAACATTACTCGATAGACTGCTCGGTGTATAGTAAGCTCTGAGACTACTTTCTTCTATAACCGACTGCTCTGTGCTTACCGATTGAATATTTTGGTAGAGGTAACCGACTAGAGTATATAGAATGACTTTTTACATAAAACTAATGGCAACTTAATAAGTAGTAACAATCTCCCCTTTTGACATTAGTTGAGATGTTTGACAAAACTACTTTCAAAGTCATAACTCAAGAATCTATATACTTACAAAATTTGACTAAACTGACAGTATATACATTAGTCAATAAAATGGTATATTCAGATATACTCCCCTTATCAATATGTTGTACAAAACTTTGATTTTGCATGCTTGGTGATCAATGTTCTATTCTTACTGCTTGGTTTATTTCTTGGTGATCACTATCAAAATTAACTATGCATTTGGATACTCTGTTCTGCTCGGTATAGTCCCCCTATTTACTACACTCCTTTTTTTTGATACTTTGATGCTATATCACTCCCCCTTTTTGACAAACATCAAAATTTAGTTACCATTCGGTGGTGGCAACTGGTCAAAAATGGATTTGTACTTTGTTTGTGCGTCGGTAAGAGTGGCAGAGAAGGCATTCTTGACACTATCCATAAGTGAATTCTGAGCTGTAGTGTCAGCTAATAGTGAAATTAGGCCATCTAATGTGCTTCCCTCTTGCTGAGTGGATAGGGAGGTAGCCTTGTTGATCTGCTCTTGGATGGATGAAAGATGAGGAATGAATAATGTCTGAAGAGTCATTATGTCCATCCTGATCTTGTGCTCTTCATTCCTGAGTTCCAATTGTTGAGCCATGAGCTTTTGTAACTTTGTATAGAAAGTCTGAACAAAATTGGGCTTAGTGGTCAACTTACTTGAGAGATCGGTGATCTCTTTCTCAATTACTTCTATTTTATTTTTAATATCCTTAATGAATAAAGAGAATGTACAAAGTTTCTGAAATAAATAAAGAATGTGCTTGAGTTAAGGGGACAACTCAACAATAAATTTGACAAGTTTAACTTTGCCAATAGTTATAGCCTTCTGTACCTCTTCAATCATCTTAGCAGTGAGCTCCTTGTCCTTTAATTTTCTCAAATATTCTGATGCATCTACTCCAGATGTCTTTATCTTGGTTAGGAATTCATCTAGTTGAACATGGATGGATGCATCTATTGTCACTGTAGCTTCAGGTAGCATATCGGTTAAGAGTGCTTTCACCTTCTGAAGTACTTTGTTTTTCTTTTGAATAGCCATTTGCTTCTCTTGTTCGGCTTTAGCTTTGCATAGTTCACCAAAATCAATGAGTGCTTGCCCTTTTAATTTAGATATATCTACATTCGGCAACACTATTGGTTTTGACAAATCTACTTTGAAACTATGTTTCTTCATTTTCTTTTCTTGACCTTTCACCGATTGAACTAAGACAATAGCTTGTGAGGCTTGTTGACCCTCGGTAGGTTGCTTGGTAGAGGCAACACTTTGGTCAGTTACTTTAGCCTCTGAAGTGTCCTTTGGTGCCTCTGTGCTTGGTGTCTTGGTTGCAACATTTTCAATGCTAGAAGGTGCTTGTGGGGTATGTTCCCCGGTGGCTTGAGAAGTAGCTTCTCCTTCTGTAGACTTGTGACCTTCTATGCCTTGTTCCGTATCCTGAGGGGCCTCGATTGAGACAGGTTGATTGATTGGAGGATAGGGCTGAACTTGTTCCAAAACTGACTCACTGGATACAAGTTGGGCATAAGCATTCCCTTCTATCATTTCCTGTTCAGGTGCCTCAGTGTCCATGATATCCTCATCAATCTGTATAGTGTCAGCAGGGTCTTGCTCGATGACATCAGGATCTTGCTCGATGACATCAACTATTTCAATTTCAGCTTGCTCACCAGCATCCTTGATGCAAAATATTTCCTGCCACTTTTCCTTGGTCTCTTTCTCTACTTCCAGATAAAGTCCATTCATCAATTTTAAAGCTTTTTGCTTGACTAGGAAGTTTTTGTGGTAGTTTGTCAGATTTTCTTTGATTTCATCTACCGACATGTCTGGAAAAAGATGTACCAGACTTCTTTCTCTAATCTATTTTTCTGAGTCCATTACATATTTCCACCTGTTATCAATATGCACATACAATTCTTTTGGAAGAGAATTAGATACTTCCAATGGGACCAATCGGAATTTCAGAAGTGTGCAGATGATAGCTTCTTCTATTTGTCTCTTTTCGGCATCATTTCTGGATTCATACTTAACATATGTGAATGATCCAAATCGACCATATTGCTTCAGATTAGCACAAAAATTTTCAACGCTATGTACATTTTCCTTTGTACTCTTGACAATCTGAAATTTGTTTTTGTCTTCAGATTCAATATCACAAGACTCTTTAGCCAAAATGAGTCTCCGAGTAGATTTCTTATAAGTTTTTTGTTACCTTAGGTGCGGCAACATTCTTTGGTTTCTTACTCGGTGATGCTACTAATGATCTTGTGTTAGGTCGCTTTGTTGGAGGAGTCGGTGATACCTTTGATGCATCCTGCTTCTTCCTTTTCAGAACTTTCCCTTTAGGCAATTCGGTGCTTAATGTAATAGCTGCCTCTTGGGCTTCAGATTCCTCTTTGGTGATGACTAGAGTTCCTTTGTCAGGTGTGGAGGAAGAACCTTCTCCAAATTTCTCTGTTAATGCCTTGATCATTTTTGTTGCCTTCCTTGTAGCCTTGGGCACTACAATGCTCATCTTAACTTTTTCTTTCACTTCTTCATATGTACCATATCTCAACTCTGTAGCATGCCTTGGTAAAGTAAGAAAAGCATCTATCTGCTATTGTGTGATGTCAAAATCAATCTCATAACCCATAGGTGGCAAAGATTGAGTTCTTGGTTCCACAACATTCACATAGCAATAGTCGATGTCTACTTCAAAACATATGTTATCCTTGTATTTTTCCACTAGCTGGGGTGGAATTCTATGCCTGTTATGCATCTTCTCTTGAAACTTACTGAAATAATCATCCATAATATCATTAAAGTTATCACCTAGATGTTTGATGTAGTCATTGATTTGATGGGTGATTGGTCGGTGTAGCTCCCAAACTACTTTACCGATTGATGGAAATAATTTCTCAAAATAGAAATACATACATACCAAAAGTGATCCAAACTTCAATGTATTCGTCGAGTTGTTCTTCTTTGGCTTCCTTATGGTATTGAGATTCTCAAACAGGTTTTTCAACAATACTTCACACAAATCAATTTTCATGCCTTTCTTCACAATTGTATAGGCTAAGTCAATTGTTGCACAGGGTACACTATTTTCCCTTGCTGATTGGAAGAAACAATAACCTATTACTCTAATGGAAAACTTCAACTCTGCATCTGTCACATTGTTCAGCTTCAGCCCTCTGCAATCAGATTCCACTCCGGTTAAGCTGATCAATTCCTTCTGTGATATCATTTTCTGAGCTCGGGCATGATCATAAATAGGGTAACTGGTGATCAAATGAATGATTTCCTTGGTGATTTTGAATGGTTGGTCCTCTAACCACATGAAATCGTCATGAACTCTACTCAGAACAAACTTGACCCATTGGGGTTTGAATACATGGGGATAGGTTAGGGCTTCGATCAATCCCTTGATTTTAATGTGTTCGTACTTGCTATCCAATTTCCCATCAGTACACAATTCATCATATTTATCCTTGATTTCAACATGACCGAGTTCCTCAACACGACATTTGGTGAAGAATTTGACATCCTTAACTAACAAAACTCTATCCGGAATGAGTGAAAATGTAGTTTTGTCATCCAGTTCAGATGCTACTTTGGGAGTTAGAGAATATTTCAGTGAGGGCTTTTCAACATTCTTAACAACAACGGGCTCTTGGATCTTAGATGCCATTGCAGATTTTGGATAAATTCTAACAAAAGATCCTTAGGGTTTGAAGACTTTCAAACAGTAGACGCTTTCCTCTTAGCAAATATGAAACAAAAATTCTCAACAGATGTGATCGGTAAACTAGCTTGACAATGCATTGAGATCGATGTGTAAATACCTTGAAATTCGCTCGGGAGGTGGTTTGATCGCCTTTGAATCGCTTGCTTTTCTCTCTTGAAAACTTGGTAAGTGTAAAATGATCACATAAATGTTTTAAGTACACAATATACCTTATCGGGCTCTATGTAGGTTAGGTCAAAAACATTAAATGCACTCAGTTCCACTAAACCGATTACTTTCCTTTTTGCACTTTAACCAAGTAGCCAGCCTTCCTGCATTTACCGACTTGACAGAGTTCCTGTATTTACCGACTTGACAGGCTTCCTATATATTGCTCAAAAAGACTTTATAAAATTTCAGATTTTCTAATACATCTTAGCTATGCAGATTTTGAATTAAGTACATGCTAAAATAGGAATTGTTAAGACTGAACTTTGAGAGAATGCAGTCCCTTCATACCTTTACCGATTAATTTGGAATAGGTGCACCTAACTCGGTAGGTAAGGTGCTTTCTTTATTTGACACAATTTCCTTCTTTTTCCAAATCATCTGTAATTTGCCTTTTATCTCTTCAATATCTCTTCTTGGTTGATCTCTGCAATCTCCAGCCAAGTGTCCAACTTTGTGACAATGAAAACATGCCATACCAGGATTTCTCCATGATCTTCGGTTTTTCATTCCAAACCTTATAAAGCAGTTGGCACTTATATGTCCATATCTTCCACAACATTCACACCATATCCTTGTATTGTAATCCCATGGTACTGCAGCATATTGTCAGTTAAGATCTCTGTGATTTCGATAGCTTCCAGTATTTGCTTGGTGTGCAGACCACATATAGTTATTTTGCTTATACAATCACTTCTTGGTACTATGTCCATATCTATTGCAGTTTTTACAAAATCCTTTGAATTTTGCCTTCTGATAATTGCTAGCAGACTTTGTCCTACATTGGTTAGATGTGTGACCATAATTATTGCAATTGTGACAATAACCATTAGACTTTGTGACATTCGGTTGCTTACCTTTCCTGATTTGGCACATATTAGCAGTATGTCCTTGTTTTCCATAGTAGTTGCAAATAGGCTTCTTTCCTTTGATATTCTTCTTACTTCCAGCTTGCTTTGATGATTCTCCTCTCTCGGTAGTATGAATTTCCTTCTCGGTAGAATCTTTTCCTTTGTAACCAAGTCCTGCAACTTTGTTGGGTCTTCTTGTATTCAGTTGTTCATCCAACATCTTTGATGCTTCACAACTCTTTTTCAGTGTTTCTTTGGATTTCTTCTCTGTTTCAAGTTCATCGGTCAACCTTGATACTTCAAGTTTCAATGCTTTATTCTCATCATCTTTCAGATTTGCTTCATGATGTGCATATCCCAATTGATCTGACAGATTTTGTTGAATCCCAGTCAACCTTGTGATTTCATCATTCTTTTCTGATACTAATGCTTTAAGCTGTTGATTTTCTCTTTCTAGATCTCTTACTTTATCCTCGGTTGTCCTCAATGCATCAAGATTTTTAGTCATATGTGTGCTGAAATGTTCATGTTCTCTTTTCATTGCTTTTATCTGATCAGTCAATGCTTTGTTCTTTTCTTTTAGTTCTTCAATCATTTCTTCAGTCTCTTCAGATATACTGTTCTCAGATGATGTTTCAATTTGTTCCACTAACTCTTGAGAGTCCTGCAAATCATCAGATAATCTTCTTCTAACTTTCAATGATTTTTGCATTTGTCTTTGCATGTCCGCAATCACTTGATTAGCATGATCCAACTCTTCTTGCAGATACACAATTCTTCAAGATTGTTTATAGCCTTCCATTGATACGACCTTTCTCTTTAGGTTGTTAAACCCTTTACCAATATTCAAGCTCTGATACCAATTGTTAGGCCCAATATGGAAAGCTAATGTACTGAGAGGGGAGGGGTGAATCAATACATCAAATCCTTCCTTCAATAATATCTTTACTGTTATGCATAAACCAAAAACCGTTGTAACATAACATAAAGCTAAAACAAATAAATAGTAATTATACATGATTCACTCCATAACACATATATTTTGGTTACGCAGAAACTCTTGGCTAGAGAGAAAAACTGTAGTGGGGATGGCACCCACAACTTCACTATTGCAATAATAAAGGTTACTCAGTTAGAGCTACATGTTTAGCTATTTCTGATAGTTTACCCTGTTAGGAGTATCAAGATCTGTTAGATCTACCTTGCTAAAGGATTTTACAACACTTATTCTAAATGTTGCACCTAGTTAAAGGCTTTACAATTTATAGACTTTGTTAGAGTCTTTTACCCTGTTAGAGGTTTCTCTTACAACTTCAAAATATTACAATAAAATCATTACAAATATATGCAACTTCACATCTGAAATGTTATAGCAGATTCTATGTGCTCAAATAAGATTACCTTGCTTATAGCATACCTTGGTAACCCATAAAGTAACTCGGTAAACCCTTCTGTTTACTCTATTCTTTGACTATTCTTTGAAATCCTTCTCGGTGACCTCTGTTTCTATGACAGTCGTAATACTCAGTGCTTCCTTATCTAATACACATGTCTTGCTTCATACACTCATGCCTGATTCATATTTCATATTGTATAAATAGTGTTGCTAGGAAATGTGGAAATCATCAAAGCAATATAAACATTAATCATAGCTCAATCATGAAAGCTCATTGCAATGATCAATCCTAATTACACTCAATAGAGACATGAAAAGCAAAACATTCAAAACTAAAAACTATGCAAACCAAATGTAGATCTAAATGCTTCCTTCATGCGGCTCCATTTTCCTTCTTTCTTCTCCAAATAGCCTTTTGTTTGTGGATCTCACCTTCAAGTGCATAAACCTAATGTGAAATCAAGATTGACATTGGCACAAGAATACTCAAAGCGTGATTGATTCGACAAAGTGATTATTAGATAATGTGATTATTAGATTGGGGATCAGGGGCTTTGATTGAAGAAATTCATCCAATTTATAGATAAATTGGAGAAATGATCAAATTAGCATGAAGAGATTCAAATGGAAATTGCAAATCAATTATGTCAATTATGACAAATTTATGACAAATTATGCACTTTCTATGCAAAATTGATTGATTGATAATTTATGACAAATTATGACAACTTTCTATGTCAAAATTGATTGATTGTCAATTATGACAAATTATGACAAATTGAAATGTCATTCCCATGAAATTAGGAGAAAAATAGGAGAGAATTAGAAATTTGGAAAATAGGAATTAAGTGAATTAATTAATAATTTTTCATTTATTAATTAATTCACAAAGAGGGGAGAAATTAATTAGCCAATTAAATAAATATTTAATTGTGACAAGAAGACTTAGGATAAATAATCAAATTATTTAACCTAGAGGGAAAATGACAAACAAGATTAAATGAATTAGAAATGCAAAGATGACAATTAGGTCTTGATGTAAGATTGATTTGATGTCGATTCGATCATGATTTTGAATTAATAAATGATTTGATTGATAAACATTTGAGATTGATTGACAAATTGACCAATATTGATAAAGAGACCAAATTGATATGCACCAATTGATGAGGAACAATGACAAATTGATCCAAATTGACATGATTGAGAAGGATGATGATCGATGACAAATCGATCGCAAAATGACAAAATTGACAAGTTGATAAGGATCGACCAAAATCATGACTAAAAATTGTTATCGACAAGACCTAATTCGAAAGCGAGACAAATGAAGAATGCAGAAGAAGGACTCGATGCTCGCAAATGATAAAGACCAAGTGCGTGACATAGGAGAAATGTTAATGCGACGCAAAAACCCTAAAATAAGGCAATGCGCCAATGTTAAAATATGACTCCGCAAGCGTTGACCATTTTTAGGTGTCTACATTTTGCCCCTCTTTGAGACAATGCGATTTTAAGCGTTGTTTCAAAGAACAATAATGAAAATGCCCCAGATAATGACAATGACATATGCATGCCCCCTCGAGGAATTGGTCAGAAACATGCAGAAAAGAGGCCAATTGATCGATAAGAATGATAGAAAATGATAGGTTCGAACGGACTGCCAAGATTTAGACAAAGGACAGTTAGAGATGAAGAAAAACTTGCTTTCACAAATGCACAAAAGTAGGTGAGAACCTTTATTTTAATGTAGCAAAATGGATGCATAGCATCATGGCATTGAAGGCCAGAGCTGAAATGCAACACTTTTTGCAAAAGACAGACACATCGCAGACAAACAGCAATCACAACAAAAAAGAAAGGGACCATGAACCATCCTGGTCACTCTAAATCACTCAGTGACATCATCGAGCAACATAGGAACATGATCGAAGCCAAAGATAAATCAGTAAAAAGATAAGATGCACAAATTCCAACAAGTCAAACAAACATCTTGATCTTCATTGTCAAAAGTTGAAAGTGTTGATAGGACGATCATGCTGTCTGGTTTCAGGACATGCGGTACCTCGTCTAAGACAGGACACAGTCTGGTTTCGAGTATACCACACCCTGTATAAGACCCATGATATTAGTGACAAGGACAAATAAATTTGCGGTTGATTGATATGACAAGTGCGATTAGTTTGAATGTCTGGTTTGATTGAAAGAGTTCATCTGTTAATGCATGATTTCATTAAAGCGCAGCGTTGTGATTAATTGCATGTCGTTGGAGGGATGCTCAGCGATCTGTCTATGCATAGAGGGGATATATAATTTTTTGTTTGTTTTTTCAGGACATTATTTGATTTTTTTGGATTTTTTCAAGACATTATTTGATTTTTTTGGATTTTTTCAGGACATTTTTCAATTTTTTTGATTATTTCAGGACATTTTTTTATTTTTTTATTTATTTATTCAGGACATTTTATGATTTTTATGATTTTTATGATTATTATGATTATTATTTCAAGACATTTTTCAATTTTTTTTGGATTATTTCAGGACATTATTTGATTTTTTTAAGAGATTTTGCCCCCAATGTCTAGCAAGATGAGGAATATGACAAGTGAATAAATAGGCTTGCTAAAATGATGGTGGATAGAGGGAAGACAAAGGCCTTTTATCATGGAGATAATATGGATGCAATTTTCAAGGGCTATGGCGTGATGGGACAAGAGACTGGACATGAAAATGTAAAGCAGTGACATGGCATGAGGGACATGTCAAGAGGTTTTTGAAACCATGTTTAAATTTTGCGTCCTTATGTCAGATCAAGATCAAGGAATGAAAAAGAGTGCATGGATAGTGATAAGATATGGATAGGATAAGCAAGACCAAGAATGGATAAGGGACATGGACTGAAGGTCGGGAGAGGCTAAGGGATAGTGGCAAAAAGTTGCAATAAGATAGAGAATATGGATGAAAGGTTGTAATAAGCAAATGGATAAAGACCAAAAGCTATGATGGTCTAAAAGCTGCAAACAAGATGCATGATTCTCATGAAGATCCTCAACCTTGTCAAGATCAAAGGTGGAAAGGAAAACTGGACATGAGGGATGATAGGATATGAAGGGTAATGACAGGGGTTTGATAGGATAGTGAAGGGCAATAGGATATGAAGGAGGAGACCTGCCCCCAAGTGTGGCATGCAAGAAGTTCATGGATTACACATGATGCCTGTTTGCCAGGTTTTCATCACGGTACTTGCCCAAGGCACCTGTTTGCCAGGTTTTCACCAGTGGACGAATTATTTTTGCTGTACTTTTTTCTTTTGTCTTTTCTTTTTTCACTTTTTTTTTTTTTGTATTTTGACTTTTTCAATAGAAGATGGACAAATGATAGGGGATGGAAGAAGGACTCAAGCGTCTTTTTGTTTGGATAGTAGCCTTGAAAAAAATGGACCGTGACCTTTAAAAGTATGCTCAAAGACGTTGGTAGGATAAGGACATGGAAAATGAGATGAAACTAAGGCAAGGATTTATGCAAAGGATTTGACCAAAGGGATCGAAGGATGGAAAATATGAATTGGATAATGGATAGGGTATTGGAAGAATTGTGCTTGAGTGGATAGAAATGAAGGCAAGATCGGCGTTGGCACACACCTTGAGGGGTGATGGACTGATGGAGGAAAAATGGATCTCAGATTGTGAGATTTGGATGGAGGAATAGCTTGGGATTTTGGGACATAAGGGCCCAAAATGGATGAAGAAGGTGATGTAGGAATATATTTGAGAGGTTTGGATGGAGGAATAGCAATTTTGGATGCCAAGTGGGATATTTCTTTAGGATTTTGTGCTTCAAGGAGCCACTTAGGGATCCACATGGTTTTTTATTTTTCATGCTTTTGTGGTTCCTTGGAGTGCATTGCCAACACAAGGGATTTAGGAACCCATATATATTTTGACTTTACTTTATTTTTCTCAGTGGGCCTCTGTGGCCTTTTGGATATTTCTTTTTCTTTATAGATCATATTGTTCTTTGCTTTGACATGTTGATTATATTGGACATGTTGATCCTTGAATACATATGGATTGCTAGACTTATGATGCTTATACTTGGCATCCAAATTGCTTGGAAGAGGGAATGAATGTCGGTGTGGATGAGAATGATATGGAGGCATGTGGGATGGATGGAAAGTTCTCCAAGATGTGTGCCTTTGCTGATGTTGCATAGGAGATGGAGGGATATAGGGACCTAGAATGGATGGAAGCGATGATGGGGAAGGTGGACATTTGGATTTTGACTTTGAAGGGATACCAACGCCTTGAGTGTGAGTTCTGTAGCCATGACCATTAGTATATTCTTTGATATGAAGGGGTTCTTTCTCATGAAGGTCTACTCCTTTGCCTTTATGAATATCTTGACTTGTAGGATACTCTTTTCTTTGGGAAGAAGATGCGAGTCCATTATGAGGTGGATATGATATGAGAGAAATAATGAGATCTTGAAGTGGATCGGATTGCACCAAAGTGGAAGAACCCATTATGCATGTCATGGGTTCATGAACATCTTGCACTGACACATTAGAATCATGAGGGGGATTAGGATCATGAGGGGGACTAGGATTGTGTAGTGGACATGGTTCAATGATAGGCTCTTCAAGAGATGGAATGGGAGAAATAATGGGATCATCAAAAGGAATGAGATCTTGGAGTGTATATGGAGCATTAGGACAAGGAGATGGAGGAACAAGTGGATCTTGTGGAGGATCTAAAGGAATAATTTGATCTTGACAAGGAGGAAGATCATTGGAATCCTCTTTAAAGGTGCTTTGCTCTTGACTTTTAATGGGATCATCGGAAAGGATGGAAGGGATATCTTGATCTTTCTTAGGAAGTGGAATGCCAATGGGATTTGAAAGGACCTTTTTTTTCATGAAATGGAAGGGGATCATTTGGGATTGGATGGACTGGGATATCTTGATCTTGCTCGGGGAATGGAGTGTCAATAGGACTTTGGATAGGATGGACAAGAATAGGGGAATCATCGTGAGTGTCTGGGAACATGGGGTCCTGGTCAACAATTGGATGGGATGATAAGGTTTCAAGATCTTGATCTTGATCTGTTTTAACACGCGTTTCTTTATGCTCTAAATTATCCTCTTGACATGAGGTTGGACTTTGGATATGCATGGAGGATTTTGACAAGGGATCAATGTTTTGGCATGAAGGAAATGCACTTTGGACCTTTGTGATGGATTCTGGCAAGGAATCAATGCTTGAACATGAGGATGAAGGACTTCGAATGAGGTCCTCTAAAACAGGTAATGGCAATAAAGTGCATGGTGGCATTGGGTCTTGTATTTTTGAAACATGACAAGGATGTGTATCATGAATTGGATTATCGTGGCAATCAATTATGGATAGCTCTTGGATAATTGCATCCTTGGGTGTATTGTTTGATGAGGACAATATAGAAGGTTCTTGTGAAACTTCTAAAGGTGTAGGGATAGATGCCACTGGAGAGTCAATTTGCTTGCGAGGGGATGAGGCATTGCTAGACATAAGTGTATTATCTTGATCTTCCTCAAAGAACTCACTTGGTAGTTTCCTTAAGATCATTGCAATAAAGCCACCTTTCTTTCGAGGTTTTGACATAGTTGTATCTAGAATTTGAACTTGTTTGGCAAGGAGTTGGTTCTGATCTGATGTCATGTTTTGATATTGGACTTGGTTCAATTGTTCTGACATGTTTGAAACTTGGGTTGGTGTGTGTTGCAACCTTTGTTTTTGAATGTTTGGTTGTGGTTGTTGACATTGATATTCCACCATTGGTTGAACCATTTGTGGACATTGTATAGTTGGTTGGACATATTGTTGAAATTGGACCATTGGTTTTATTGGTTGTATATGTTGAACAATTGGTTGAACCATTGGTTGTATTGGTTGAAAATCTGATTGATAGTAAACACCTTCTTGTTCTTGTTGTGGAGGCACATAATGTTGAAATTGATGTTGTCTCTTTTCTTGAAATTGTTTCATCATCTCTATTTGTGAGAGGAGAGCTGGTATGTCTGATTGTTCAAGAAGAGATCTTACATCAATTGGCTCAACCTTTAGATTTCGACCTGGAAATTTTTGAAACATTTTGGACATTTGTGATCTATTCTTCTCAATGTTTTTCACTCTTTGTTCCAATATCTCATTTTCTTGAGCTAGTTTCTCCTCTAGTTTTTGTATTTGGAGACTTGTTTCATCATGAAAAGTTTGATCGATATTGCCTTGTTGTTGGGTTGGATATAATTGTGATTGCCTTGGATTAAAATTTGATTGCATTGTCGGTTGATACGTCAAACTTTGTTGCATCATTGGTGCTTGAAACCTTGTTTCAATAGACATGTCACTATACAAATGCAATATTTTTGGAATTTTTCAAGGATAATGTATGATATGCAACTAAATGCAAACTAAATAGATGAAAATGTAATCTATGGCAAGAGTGCAACCTATGTTTTTGGTTGTTTTTCAAGATTTTGACAAACTTTTTGGAATGCAAATCTAAAAGAGACCCTTAGGAAATTGAAATGATGTCTAGACCTCAAAGGACAAAAGGACCAAGTGACAAAAGGACAAATTGACAATGTCTCACCTATATGCTTGGATACTAAGCTAGGTTTGACCAAATGACATTGATGACAAAAAGAGAAAAGGTTTGATAAGGTCTAGACCTCCTAACAATGACTTAGGGTTTATCAAAGATTTGGATTACTCAAGTATGACAAAACCTAGTTTTGACACTATATGCAAAGGGACAATTACTATGCAAATGACCCTACTATGATATGATAATGACCTAAACTTAATGAAGAGACCTAGGGTATGCAAATGCAAATGTATGACAATGGAATTACTCTAATGCAAGAGGACAGATGCAAAATGGATGGCCCTTATTGATATGCAAAGGAGCATGACCTAGGTGAAACCTAACCTTGGTACTTGTCAATGAATTTGCAAAATGCAAACCTAAGATGAACCTAAACCTAAGTGACATGAATGTTGAGACAAGATTTTGAAAAATGTTTGACAACCATGTTTGAAGGTGTTTTGAACTTTGTTGGATGAAATGTTCTTGTGTTTGACCTTGTTTTGAATCAATTTGTCTTGCTTTTGAAATGAGATACAATTCAACTTTTGACAAACAAAGAAGACAAGATATTTCAACTTGGACTCAAGACAATCATGCTCATTCACACATTTCTTATAGTAGGCAAGGACATTAGGTACTTGAGAGGTAGACTTGTTATGGGATTCAAGGAGAATACATAGATGCTTGACCCCATGGGATCCCCTCCACGGCACTCACTTCTCAAGGCAGCCAAGCATCAGTCCCCATGGAAATCTCCCCATGGCAAACTTAGTATCTCTTCCAAGTATCCGAACTTGTCCTTCTCAAGCAACTAGAAGGGTTTTTGGCTTCTAAATACAAGGTGTTTAGTCAGGATTTTTGTTAAGCGTTACTCCTTTATGTCACGCAAGTGTGATTGAGACATTAAGCCCATCAAGATACCAAACAAATGTAGTCGCGCAAGCACGATTTAGACCGTGAGGCCCTACTTAGATGTTGATATGAGAAAGAGTCCAAGGGTCATCACTTCCCAAGTAACTACAATTCCCACGTAACCCTTCCTTCAAAGCTTTCGTCCATCAGGTATTTGTTTATAGTGAGTTAGAATGCCAAGGTATTCTAGCCGTACTCACTTTGGGTCGTTCCCTTCTCATGATTATCACTTGCTTGCAAAAGCAAATGGTCGAGAAGGCAGGCCCTCTAAGGGTGACAAAAAATCAAAGACATGAGCGTGGTATTGAAGATCTAGATTTCTGATCACCCTAAAAAGGATGAGAGCATACTCTCCTACTCCAATGTCAAACTCAACAATCAAATCAAGCATAGATTCATTCCATCCTATTTAGGAATCACTAGTTGCCTAAACATTAATTTCAAACACAAAGTTTAGTTGTATTCCAAGGCAACCTGCAAAACCCAAGTCAGAAGTTTGAAATGTTTAGTCTTTGACTATTGAACCTGCACAAAAACGTGTTAGTAGTTTCATTTCTTTGTCTTTGCCATGCGTATGCCAAGGTTCTGCACAGAGAATTAGTACCAACAAAACCCAAAAAAGCAGAAACAGAGTGCAAAAGAAAACAACTTGCAAGTGAAAACACTGTCTTTTACCTCTATTTCTAGACTTTACATAGGCCCAGAAGTCATGACATAGGCGCAGAAGTCATGACACAGGCGCAGGATTACACAGGCGCAGGATTGATTACACAAGCGCAGGATACCTTACACAAGCGCAGTTTTTTTTTTTTAATTTACACAAGTGCAGAATGCATTGACACAGGCGCAAAACTCATAAAGATGCACCTGTGTACCTTACACAGGCACAGATTGTCTCACACAGGCGCAAAACTCATAAAGATGCACCTGTGTACCTTACACAGGCACAGATTGTCTCACACAGGCGCAGAAGTCCCCAGAAAACCCTGCACTACCCTGTTTTTGGGTTTTTGGCTTGCAAATCAACTCAAAAGGCACTCAAGACATGATTAGAGGGTTAGTTCATGTCGGGTTCACCAATTAATGTAGCTAGGAAATGTGGAAATCATCAAAGCAATATAAACATTAATCATAGCTCAATCACGAAAGCTCATTGCAATGATCAATCCTAATTACACTCAATAGAGACATGAAAAGCAAAACATTCAAAACTAAAAACTATGCAAACCAAATGTAGATCTAAATGCTTCCTTCATGTAGCTCCATTGTCCTTCTTTCTTCTCCAAATAGCCTTTTGTTTGTGGATCTCACCTTCAAGTGCATAAACCTAATGTGAAAGCAAGATTGACATTGGCACAAGAATACTCAAAGCGTGATTGATTCGACAAAGTGATTATTAGATAATGTGATTATTAGATTGGGGATCAGGGGCTTTGATTGAAGAAATTCATCCAATTTATAGATAAATTGGAGAAATGATCAAATTAGCATGAAGAGATTCAAATGGAAATTGCAAATCAATTATGTCAATTATGACAAATTTATAACAAATTATGCACTTTCTATGCAAAATTGATTGATTGATAATTTATGACAAATTATGACAACTTTCTATGTCAAAATTGATTGATTGTCAATTATGACAAATTATGACAAATTGAAATGTCATTCCCATGAAATTAGGAGAAAAATAGGAGAGAATTAGAAAATTGGAAAATAGGAATTAAGTGAATTAATTAATAATTTTTCATTTATTAATTAATTCACAAAGAGGGGAGAAATTAATTAGCCAATTAAATAAATATTTAATTGTGACAAGAAGACTTAGGATAAATAATCAAATTATTTAACCTAGAGGGAAAATGACAAACAAGATTAAATGAATTAGAAATGCAAAGATGACAATTAGGTCTTGATGTAAGATTGATTTGATGTCGATTTGATCATGATTTTGAATTAATAAATGATTTGATTGATAAACATTTGAGATTGATTGACAAATTGACCAATATTGATAAAGAGACCAAATTGATATGCACCAATTGATGAGGAACAATGACAAATTGATCCAAATTGACATGATTGAGAAGGACAATGATCGATGACAAATTGATCGCAAAATGACAAAATTGACAAGTTGATAAGGATCGACCAAAATCATGACTGAAAATTGTTATCGACAAGACCTAATTCAAAAGCGAGACAAATGAAGAATGCAGAAGAAGGACTCGATGCTCGCAAATGATAAAGACCAAGTGCGTGACATAGGAGAAATGTTAATGCGACGCAAAAACCCTAAAATAAGGCAATGCGCCAATGTTAAAATACGACTCCGCAAGCGTTGACCATTTTTAGGTGTCTACAAATAGATCTCTTATGTTGGTGATCAGGTTCATGCTTCAATCTTACAAACATGATTTATCGAATGAATAACCATGCAAAATATTTCATTGGATAAATGACCTTGAAATCATACAGAATCTTTAAGTGCAATTTCCAATGAGATAACGATTCTATGTTCCTCGATCTTGTAACACGTTTCCATATGCGTGTCCAAGTTCAATGAATCTGGTAACACGTTTCACTTGGTGTATCATCTTTGTTGCTCAGTAGTCATAGAACATTACTCAGTAGACTGCTCGGTGTATACTAAGCTCTGAGACTACTTTCTTCTATAACCGACTGTTTTGTGCTTACCGACTGAATATTTCGGTAGAGGTAACCGACTAGAGTATATAGAATGACTTTTGACATAAAACTATTGGCAACTTAATAAGTAGTAACACTTTTATGGGCACCAACCCAAAAGAGCACCAACCCCTAGCTTTAGGCCACCAACCCAAGGAGCACCAACCCCTATAATTTATGGGATACAACCCAAAAGAGCACCCACTCAAAGATTACAATAAGTACAGATAACAAATACAAGTTAGATATCTTGTTGCAAATGAGGTTTTTCAACACCTTACTAATCTTCTCTTGAGATTGATTGACTCTCTTCTATCCTCGGGTCTTTATGCCTCAATCTCATCTTTCTACCCTCTATTTGTCTCTGCTCTCTTCTCTCTGCTCTCCTTCTGTTGCTCTTTATACCTTTGCTCAATATCTTGTTATATCTAGTTGTCTTGACTCTCTGCACTCTAATTGTTGTTATGTTCTCTTCACTGTCTCTGCCTTCTACCTTGCTATTTTGTCTACTCTAGCTCTGCACTTTTTAGATCAGGTCTATACCGCTCTCCAATTCCTTCTCAGAACTTCCCTTCTCATGGCTTAGTTGTTACACTCTCTTATATGTTCACTCTTCCACTCTCCGTAGAGACACTTCCACACTCTCTTCTCTATTTTGAACTGCTCTCCTCTATTCTATTTCTGCAACCGCTCACCGCTCTCTCTCTCTCTCTACTTTGTTTCTTTAACCTCTATTTCTGGCAACATCCTCCCCCCTGATCAACAACCCACTCACACACCTACACTCCCCTATCGTAGTCGCAGATCACTAATTTACTATACTCTATGTCTTTGCTATCTGCCTTCTCACTCTCTGTGATCACACTCTCACAATTGTTTATTGTTGTTCTTTCTACCTCTTAATCCTGCTTAAATCTGTTCTCATCTCTCTCAGCACACACACTTTGTAACTTCACAACAACTTTTCCACATAGCTAACATAGCAAGACAACAACCCCTGTCATATCACATTCACTGCACTGATCTACTCTTCACCGTGATCGTCCATTCAATCGGTTTGCATTCTCCCAATTGGAAAATCAAGTTCCAAGACCTGCGAAACTATATCCATGATCAATTTTGAATCTAAGTCACAGATCTACTAGATTCAACCAGGAGGATTTGATCATAATCATCATCGTGGCAGTTCCATGTGCCACATCATCTCTATGTTCTATTATGAATTCTCTACCAACTCAACTGCCTCATAGCTATCCTCTTTCTGCACGGTCATATGTGTATCTTCTCTGCCTGCTTCTTCATTCGGTCAGCTCTGTATCTGCAAGATCGGCTGCTTCACCTACAACTACCTGATTTTATAACCTATCCATAAGATCTGATTGATCATCTTGAGCCACACACTTGTCTGCCATTGGATCCACCATTAATGAATTCTCCAACTACTTGCCCTGTTTGGATCAACAATAGCTTCATTAGACCGTCAACACCTTGTTCAACAATCTTGCTTTTTTGTTTGACCACCTGGAGCACACATGTCATCATATTCTTCGTCCAGGTCGCTCTGTCAATCCTAATCAGCATCCTTGTGGACCTCTAAGTACATCAACTCACAAACATGGTTGCACAATCAGTTACAATCTTCAAATATGTTGGAAAATAAACCATTCATCTTTTTGAAAAGTGTTTTTTTATTCATTCCATACATGCCACGTCATTTGGTCAAACTTGGTCAAGGCTTATGTGGACTATCGAGTTGCACGGTGACATGCTCTACAAACACATTGGGTTGACAACAAACACTTATCTCGATCAACTCTGTCAACTGGATTTTTCTGTCTTCACGTTCATCGCCATAGTTATCCCGATGTCGGTTTGCTCACCTACTATTAGAATAATTTTAACTATCGGAATGATATCTTGCCTCTACACTACCATAAAAACTTGTTCTGATGATCATTTGATGCCCTTGATCCCTCTCGTGGGCATGAGTTACTCCAATGAAGAATGAACACCTTCAATTTCTCTTATCGCCATAGGCTACCCAAAGCTCAATCTCCAGGTAGACAGACCATATCGACATGGGTTACAGTGAACTAAAAAACTTCACGCCAAAAAATACTCATCGGAATAGTTATAACTATCAGCATAGGGAAAACATGCTAGATCAACCAAACAAGTTATTCCGATGCCACACTGTCTACCTCCCTTTATCGACATAGGTATCCCAAAATGCATACTCCGCAGTGATAGACCTCATCGACATAGGCTACTCCGAAATGATAACTCCACAGTCCTTCAACTTATCAACATATGTTATTCCGATGATCTTACCCAAGGGGTCATCTCTACGTTTGCCTTCGTCGGGATAGCTATCTCGATCTTGAATGTGAACTGATGGTGTCTACATCGGCATAAAGTATCCCAATAAGCAGATGTTGGGATAGTTTGGTCTATCGATATAGTTGAGATTAGTCATTCCGCCTTCAATAGCTACTCCGATAGGTATCCTCGGTCTTCTGGCCGCCATAGATATTTCAATACTTTGATATCGAGATAGTCAGTTCTATTGGTATGACACAAACCTGTTACTCCGCCTTTATCAGCTATTTTGATGTATAGCTCGCTTTGTTATTCACATAGTTATCCTGATCCGATATAACATAAACTCCACACGACCCGACATCGACATGACTTATGCTGATAGCAATTTCCACCTCACTATTCGATATTGGCCTAGCTATTCGGATATGACCACCAGAGCAGATATTATCTACACAACACATATCGGTATTAGTTATCCCGATATTATCACTTGATGCTTACTTATTAGACCATAATGTGATCGGTATAACACAATGGAGTCTTGCCGATATACATGATTTAACTTCATAGACTTTATAGGCATTGTGGGAGTATACAACAACATTGTCTTCTTCAACAATTGATCCATCAACTTGATCATAGCAACTCTTCTAATTAATCTGCAACCTGCAAGTTGACCTGCCTAGTTGACATCAATGGCATCACCGGCACTCTTCTGCAACTTCATCAACTCAACACACACACATGTTGACATCAATGACAACTTTAATGCCAACATTTTTACAACTTTATGTTTGAAAAAACTTCAAATTTTTAAGGATGATCAACTATAAAAGAGGTGCATTAAATTATTTGTCAGTGGCTACAAAAATTAAAAGCCTTATGGTTAAGACTTATTTACCTATTTTTAGCATCTTTCCAAATAATTATTCATATTGATAAATTATTATACAATGAAAGTCAATTTTTTTAATATATTCATCAAAATCTCTTGAATGATTGCATCTATGAGATTGCTCTAAACTATTAAAAGCACTTAAAATGTGCTATTAGATCGTTGAAAAAAACACATAAATTTAATCTCTTAAACAAACAATAGCATATTTAAATAAACCTTATATATATATATATATTCTTAATATTTTATGTAATATAAATTACAAAAGTGTTCCCATAAAATATCCTATATAATTAAAGTTTTTGTATAAGAATGTAATGTCCTATTTTGAGTCCGTCCATTTTAAGTTGAAAGGAGCGCCAAAAAAAAGCAAAGACCGTTCATTTTAAAACAAGAAATCAAAATTTTGAATGCCAACGGGCCGATTGCGTTTCCCAAAGAAATAGGACTCGAGTGGGCCGATTTCTAGCCCTAACGGATACCTGACCATCATCTGCAAAAGATTATTTTGAACCGTTAGATAGATGACCATAACGGCTCTCCTTTGCAACGGCTCAATTTGAAGTTCGAATTTCGAAAAAGGCGTTTCAAGATTTCCAGTAGAAAGCGCTTACAGGGGAGGCCAATATAACAACCATTTTTCACTACACATTTTTTAACTCTTTGAAATCAAATCTACGCTACAATTTTTCACTGCGCTTCAATTTTTCACTGCGCTACAATCTATGGCTTCTCCCTTCAGAACGTGTTCGCCTTCTGCAGCAAACAGGCCCAACAAGGCAAATTCCAACAACGGCCTCAGAAAGAGCTTCAATGTCAATGTTCTTCCCAAGGCAACTGCTTCCAGAAATGGTAACCAGGCCCCCAGCTTTACTCCAGCCAACAGCCCAGCAGGTAAGGATTCTGTAAAACTCATAATCTTCGATCTCTGTTAAATGAAATTTAATAGGAACTGGAAAAACATATAATTGTTTGTAAATATCTGTTTTTACTATGCAGATTACCCTCAAAGGACCTCCCCATTCAAAGATTTCAACGCCCCTGCATGGCAATCTGAAGAAATTGGACTTGAAAATGTCCGCCAATGCCCTCCTAAATCTGCATCAGCAAAGTCCCCTGCACCCAAAGGTATGAAGAATTTCATGTCTCCGACGTTTTCTGCAGCTTCCAAGGCCGCCTCTTCAAAAAAGAGGATCCTTGTTGAAAGAAATGAATCCACTGGACTCTCGCAAATCCCAGCCAAGGAGCCCTCTGATTTTGCCAACCCCCATATCATGAATCTCCCTGCCTCCCGTGAACCTATGATGGAAGATACCTATATGAAAGAAAATGAGGAAGCTCCAAGGGATATTATGGAGGTGGGCTTTGTTAGATCTGTAACACTGCCGGAGAACCAGACCAAGAAAGATGTCCGTAGGGTTCTTTATCAGGTTCCTGTAAGTAGTACAGATAATGATTCTTTATCTTTTCTGTCCCAGTTCCCTGATCCCGGAGAAGAGCGTACTACTCATCTTCCTCCCTATGACCCCAAAAGGAATTATCTTTCCCCACGACCTGATTTCCTTAGGTATCGTCCCAATAGGGGCCTGGACATTGATATCATGGAAGATGAGGGCTTTGGAAAACGTGAATTCTTCAATTATGAAACTCCTGAAACTGGTGTTGCTGAGACTAAGGAGATTGAATCCTTGGGTAAACGAATGGATGCTGTTGGCATATCTTCTGAAGATTTAGATCACAGAGAAACCCATAAGGAATCGCAAGTAAAATTGGTATCAGTTAGAAATTCTGAGCAAAACGAATCTGAAACTCCTCCTGAGAGCGGGGTTACGGAGACTAAATCTTCTGAAGGTTTAGATCACAGGGAAATCCAGAAGGAATTACAAGTAAAATTGGTATCAGTTGGAAATTCTGATTACAACAAATCTGAAATTCCTCCTGAAAGCGGGGTAACTGAGACTAAGGAGAATGAATCCCTGGCTGAACGAATGGATACCAGTAGCATATCTTCTGAAGATTTAGATCATGCAGAAACCCATGAGGATTTACAAGTAAAACTGGCATCAGTTGGAAATCCTGAGCAAAACCCTTGGAACCATGGTTTAGAGTTTGACTCAAAAAAGAATGCTACGGTAGAAGTGGAGGAAAAAGAAGATGACTCTGATGACGAGGACGAGGAAGAAGAAAAACAGGGTTCTCGGTGGTTGAGAACTTTTTTGTTATTTGGATTTGTTTTGCTCGTTTCTTCAGTTGCTCTCTTGAGCTCAGGCAGTCCTGGTCTCTTGCCGCCTTCTTTGCATAACAATGTATTGGCTAGAGGTGAGTTTTACGATTCTGCTGCTGATATTGTTAAAAATTTAGTTGTGGTTTGGAGAGGGGATTCTGTCAAAAGTGCTGGTTATTCTGTTTTGGGATATTCAAGGATGAAGTATGGAGTTATTGAAAAAACTGTGAAAAGCTGGTTTGATTCCTCTTCCAACAAGCTAGGGATGAGAACACAGTCTTCCATGGAAGATGGCCTGCAGATCTCGTTTGAGGATAGCTGCACTGGAGACGTAGAAGAAAGCGGTAGAAGTTTGCATATGGGGATCGACGAAGAGGATGACATCAACAGTGTCGATTCTGTTGGCAGGGAGGACCTTAAAGAAAAGCAGAGCAGCACAAAGGCTGTTTTGGAGGCATTAGATGCCATACTTGTCAAAGATGTTTCTCAAATCCCATCGGTTGATGCTAGTATACAGCAAAATGGTCAAGTAAATACCGATGATGATGTTCTCCACAAGAATCCTGATCTACCCCTTCCTTCTGATTTACTAGATGAGGACAGTGTGGAAGAAGTACATGGAAGTGGAGATTATGTGGTTTCCTCTCCATCAAGTTTAGAAGCCCGTGCCTATCCGGAAGAACCCTTTTCTTTCTATCCTGACATACAGGAAGCAAAGCATGCAGTTGGGGGAATCGAAGACTCTTGGTCCGAGGTTCAATCTGAAGAGGCACAAAATGTCGTTGGGCATGCTTCTAAAGAACATGGTATTCCTGAAGTTCCTGAAATTATTCAAATTTCTGAACCAGTGGAGATTTTGTCACTAAATATTGTTGAAGATTTGCAAATCAGTGGAGATGATGTATTGAATAAGCAGAGCAGGCCATCCATGGTTCCGTCTGATGAACACCAAACACATCATGCTTCTCAACTTGAGAAAATTGACAAGTCCTTTGCAGAGGACATTGAATCCAAAAAGAGCAATGAACCCAAAGAATCTTCTCTAACTGCTGCAGAGGACTCAAAAGGCTCTGAAGTGCAGACTTCTGAAATCCCTAGAAGAAACCCAAGAGGACTTCTACCCACTGGAACAAGAGCTGTTCTGTCAATTCTAGTAGCCTCTGTAATAGCTGCTACATACTTAGTTTATGCGTCTAGGAAGAGAAGTAAAATCCCGCGTGAAGTTGTAGCAGACAAGCCTACTGTGGAATTTTTTGCAAAGAAAGAGTCAGAAAAAGAGATTCGTCCAACCCTAGAGCGTATGGAAAGGACATATTCGCCAGTGCATTTTCCTTCTTCAAGGAATTATCCTCATGTACAACTTCTTGCGGAATATCATCCTGAGGAGGTGAGCAGTTCAGATAAGAGCATGAGTAGAATAAATACACCGGAGAAATCTGTTCAGATGTATGAAAGGAGATTCAGAAAGGGAAATATCTTTTCCTCTGATACTCAACAAGACAGTGCAGTTACCTCAGAGATTTCCCCCGACTCACTTTCTTATGGGAGCTTCACGACTTATGAGAAGATTGCACGGAAAGAGGTATATTTTACATTTGTCATTCGAAAATCTTCTTAACTTTTTATATTGTTAGTACTCTTGATTTTTCATTCCTGAAAGAATAATCTGATATTAGTTTGTCAAAGATTTCTTGGACTTTAGTTTCTCAAATGAGAGCTTAGTTCTTGGCTTTACTCCTTTACAACTATCAAGAAAAAGGAAATCTTTAGTTAGTTCTTGGAGTACCTTTTGAAGCATAACTGCAAGCTTCAAAACAGTTGGTTTTAACTGGCAGTTTTCAGTTGGTTTTATTGTTTATCTCAGTCTATGCACGTAAGTAAGAGCTGGTGTTAATCTCCATTATTAGCAGGTAAACAGATTAGTTTAGACAGAGTAATATTCACTTCAAGTTATTCAGGATTAGGCAACATCATCCACTTGGCTTATACAGTACTAAACAGTCCACCAGAGTTCTGTTCTGGTTATGTCCATTTGAATGATACGAAGGACAAAAAGCATCGTTGCATGTGGTTATGCACGACTCTTACTTTGGGTTATGCTCTGAGGTATGCCAAAGTGAGGACCTTTTCGAATGTATTAGCTGGTCTCTGTATTTGTCTCCAAGTGCCTACTTTCTAAGCGATGCTCTGAGGTATAGTTGGGGTATAGTAGAGGTATGCCGTAGTTGTTAGCTAATCTCTGTATTTGAAAGAGACTAACCAAATTTCAGTTGGTTATTGTTTGTGTCAGTCTATGCCTATAGGATACAGCTGGTATTCATCTGCTGTTGGTTATTGTTTGTCTCCGTCTATGCCTGTAAGTTAGAGCTAGTATTCATGTCCATCAACGGCAGGTAAACAGAAGTTTACACGGAGTAATATTCACTTCAAATTATTCAGTACTAGGCAATACTTGGCTAATTAGTCCACCATAGTTCTGTTGTGGAGCTTCCGGTTATACCAATCATGAATGACATGAGGAACAAAGAGAAGTATCTTTTTACGTGGGTGAGCACAAACCCTTTGGGGTATGCTGTAAGGTATTTTATAGTAAGGATCTTTTTCTAAGGTATTTTGTAGTATTCTGGATCATTTTTATCTTAGCTTTTGGGGTATGCTCAAAAGTATTTTGTAGCATTCTGGATTTTTTCTTAGTTTTGGGGTATATTCTAAAGTATTTTGAGGTATGCTCTAAGGTATTTTGGGGTATTCAAGACCTTTTCTTAGTTTTGGGGTATGCTCTAAGGTATTTCGAGGTATTTCGAGGTATTTGGTCTTTTCTGTGTTAGCTGGTCTTTGTTTTTGTCCAAAAATATCTGCTTACCATGTGATACTAAAAAATTCCAGGCTTTCTAGGCTTATATAGTTGGAACATGCTTTAAGGGGTATTTTGTGATATTTTGGACCTTTTCTATCTTAGATGGTTTCTATATTTGTTTAAAAATGTCTGTATTTCTCTAAAAATGTTACTTACCAAGTGATACTAAATATTTTCAGTTTTTTTGGGCTTGTATAATCGGTGTATATTCTGAGGTATTCCAAAGTTGTTAGGACCTTTTTAATGATGAAAAGCTAATCTTCTATTTGATCTTCGTATTTGTCTAAAAATGTCTACTTATCAAGAGATATTTTCGGTTTTTTTGACTGCACTTTGTAGTATTCTACTTTTTTCTATATTAGATGTTATCTATATTTCTCAGTGACGCCAAATATTTCCAGTTTTTTTTTGGACTTGTATAATTGATGTATGTTCTGAGGTATTCCAAAATTGTTAAGATCTTTCGATCTCGTAATTGTCTGCAAGCTCAAGGGACTGCAGACCTTTTCTATGTTAGCTAATCTCTGCAAGCTCAAGAACATAACCACTATCTTACGGGTATACTACTTGGATGATCTTAGGTACTCCTTAGTCAACATAACCTTTTGCTATGTTATCTGCAAGCCCAAGGAAGATAATAGCAAACGGCTACTTAATATGGACAGCTGGAGTATGCTCTGAGGTTAAAAATTAAGTATGCTCTGAGGGTACCCTGATTGTTAGGACTTCTTTTGATAGCTTATAGTCTCTGTATTTGTCTGATAGCTAACTCACTCTTTCTAGCATGAATCCTTAGTCAATGGGACCTTTTCAATGTTTAGTTGGACTCTTTATTTTTCTGCAAGTCAAGGGATAATAGTAAATGCCTACAGGTAATACAAGAAAGAACTAACTAACTTCAAAATTTCCAGTTTGTCTGAATTTGAATAGTCGTTCTGTTTACTGACAATACAAGAGCTTTTAACTTCGCAGAATTACAGATACATAAATATTGAGCTTGGTTTATTAAGTTTATTCTATTTTTTAAATGTTCAGGGTGGCGGAGTTAGGGATCCAAAGGTGATAACTCCAGTGAGAAGATCCAGTAGGATTCGCAAGCAAGCAACATCCCCGTAGATGAAAAATGAAGATGGTTATGATACCCCATCGAACATTTATTCATTGTTCAGGGGTGATATTCAGTTTTACTAGGATAAGCTGCATTCCTATTTGGGATGGAGTGATTGTCCCATGTCATTTTTACTTGTATAGATTCTATATTGTGGAGTGTGTGTATTTTGCTTACAGCTGCTTACAGCATTCATTTATGTGGTGTATACATTGACTTTCATTGACTTTAGTTTGGCATAAACAAAAAGGTCTTATTTAATGGAAATTTTAATCGTTATTTCATTGACTTAGTGTGTGTTTTTAATAGTTACTAATGAAATATTGGAAAAACAATAAATTTTAATTATTCAGATGTAAATATTTGTCACAGGTTATGGAATTCATGTTTTAGTTGTTCAATATGTTGTTGTTTTTTAATTAAACTTTCACTAGGGTGAGTGAGATCACAAATGACAAGTTTTGCAAATGGGGTAGTAAGTTAAGTGGGCAAAAAGTTTGGGGAAGCTCCATACATATGCTCTCAACCATCACATAATGTGTCCTAAATGAAGTATTCATGCTCATGAGAAACATTGTAATGTGAGACATTACAAAAAATACTCTACTTTATAATGGATGAGTTAATGGGCACTTTGTTCATGCTCATGAGAAACATTGTAATGTGACACTACAAAAATTACTCTACTTTATAATGGATGAGTTAATGGGCATGACTAATGGTTTGCAAATGCACACTAAGCCAACCATAAGGAACATCATAACATTAGATAGTACAACATTATAATGTGAAACACCATCCATATTGACACTACAACATTATAATGTGAAACACCATCCATATTGCATTAGGAGAAAAAATGTTCTCATAAGAGATGGGTTCATGTGAACCATCAAAAGAGATGGGTTTATGATATTGTTTTTGGATTTGATTGTGTGAAAGTTTTTGCATCAATGTTTTGCTTGGGTTTTTAGCAAATTAAACCATCTCGTTATATTTTATCCTCCTAAGTATGATATAGAAACCTAGGCAACATCAAAAGAATTGTGTGAAACAAGTAACCTATCTCTTATGAGTAACATCAAATCTTTGTTTCACCACCATGGTTCTTAAACTGTGGGTTGATCCCTTCTTATCCAACTCACTTGAATGGATTCTTTCCTCTTAATCTCATAAAAGATAGGTTCATGTGAAACATCATAATATAGACATTGCAACATCGTAATGTGAAACAAAAAATACCCTACCTTTTAATGGATGGGTTAAAAGGCTCTATGATCAATTGGGTCATTCATGCTCGTGAGAATAATCAAATATAGACGCTACAAACAACATCATGAGCATACTTGGGTTAAAGGCTCTATGATCAATTAAAAACATCATAATATTCATGCTTGTGAGGAACATCATAATATGAGACAATATTGATGTTTTGTGTAGCTAAAGGCATGGAAGATCATCATTTCAGTCTAGGTGCAAACCTCTTTCCCTTCTTTCAAGCAACCCTTCTCTCTCTCACTTTTCCCTGTCAGATCATAGATTAGTTTTACTAGCGTTGAGTTGGTCCAACACTCTGCATTTAGATTGGAAAGGAAGTCAGTCTTCTCTGGAGACTCAACCTCACATGTGCAAGGTTGTTTCCATGTTTCACAAGGTTGTTGAGCTTAACAAGGGTGCAAACTTTTGTGACAATAGTTTTTGGCACGCCTGGTGGGACAGGTTTATGAGCATTCAAGGAAGATTCATCAACCAGACCTTTCCATTTCAAGCCACCGGCCATACCACAGTTTTTGGCATGCCTGGTGGGACACACATTTCAACATCTTGCTAAGAATCCAATCCAATTCTTAGCAACCTTTTCTTTAGAGTTAGTCACATTCAGCACTTGGTGACTCTAAGGATCAAATACAGGCTCTTGTTCAAGACTAGTTGTTGTTTCACATAAGGTTTTCAACAAGGAGCACCTTCTAGAGGTATTTTTCTTTGATAGTATGAACTTTCAGATTCTAGAAGAAAAGGGAATTGTTATTTCTCATGGCAGACCCTAGAATACATTCTTGTCACCTTTAGTGGTGGCAGCCCCTTAGCTCTAACCCAAAAGAGTGACATCCCATTTGTAGCCCTAAAGGCCATTCCATTTTTCATTGGGGAAACCTTTGTTACTCCTAATGAGCACATCCAGGATGTTGCAAGCATTTGCATTGTGTTTGATGTCACTGAAGACATTGTTGTAGTGAGGCTTCTAGCCTCTTCATTTAAGGGAAAATCCCTGCAGTGGTATAGCGATTCACTCTCTAAGTCCATCCATAGCTGGGATGAGTTAGGAGAAAGATTGTGCAAGAGTTTTGAAGACAAGAGTGACCCCTTGTCACTAGTTGAACAACTAACAACCATAAAAAGAGCCCCATATGAGTTTATGGTATACTTTAACTACAGGTTTTAAAAGACTTGGGATAGAGTCTCTGCTTTGGTCAGATCGTCTGCCAATTGTATCTTTTTATACTTCCTCGGGGCTCTAAACTGCAACATACCTATGATTATACAATCAATGGGTGGGATAACCTTCCAAGATCTTATGACATTACTATCAAGGCAGAAAGGTGTTTAATTCAAGCTAGAAAGTTGGTTCCAAGGCCTCCAATGCCCTTATCCCAAAGGCTCCTACACAACAACCTACTGTGGCGCCCATACCAATAGAACCAACATGCCAACACCTTGCACCTCTTCCACTATCTATAAAGATTAAAGAGCTTAGGTCCTCTTTGGAGACCTCCATGCATAAGATGTTGCAAGGATTTAACAACGTATTGGTCTCAATCAAGAGGCAATAGTCGCAAGCCACTTGTAGAAATGAGGATGCCTCTCAGGCCTTAGTGATGCAGAGAGATTTTGTTTTTTCAAACTGACAAGAGGTAGTTTTTTGTGGTGTTAGCCAATCAAATGGCTCCCCTATGGCTAGCAAAATAAAGGGGTAGGAGGAGGCTATTTTCTCATTATGGGATGAGCTTCCTTCCTTCTCTAAGGAGGAGAATGTGCTTACATCTGAGCTACAACATGAAGCTGAGCCAGGGGTAGTGGAGTCAGAGAATGATTCCTTTTGGGATTATCTTGAGCGCTTTTGCTCAAGTTTTGACACTGAGCTGACATCTTCCAGATGGTTGAATCAAGAGGAGCGAGAAGAAGATCTTACATTGCTAGTAGAGGTAATAAATTTTGAAGAGCAGGGGCATATCTTAGAGGTGTCTATTTTGTTGCCAAATCAATAGAGCAAAGGGTAGGCCAACAATGATGGCCTAAATCTATTTCCTTCAAGGGGATGCCCTATCAAACATTTGGCTCATATTTGCAATTCATCCCTTGTCATGCTTATTTATGAGCATGAACTTGAGCATCACGAAGGAGAGCAAGTTCTCTTAACCCATCCACCTCAAGAGGATAAAATTCAAGCATGGGTGAGTTTCTTTGCTCTTAGGTTTTGGGAGGCATTCCAACAATTTGTTGGATACTCGTTAATTCTCTTTCCCTAGCTAGTTTTCAACAGACATGAAGAGCATCAGACATTGGTCAAGAAAGGCAGCTACTTTAACAAGCCAATTAATGGCTTTGTTTAGCCCACTCTTTGAGACGCAATGCATATAGCTAGTTCAGGTTCTTTTTCAACTCTTTCCAGCTTTCCAAAAAGTGGGCGTGCATAGGCTATTCTTTCCAGAATGGCAGATTTTGATATTTGTAGGTTGCAGGGGTAGAGAGTATCTATTTGTTTTAGGCCTTGACTCATGCTCAATGGATATCCCAGAATTTTGGTCTTGTGCCAAGTAGGCTTGTCATCCCCTTTGAGTCACCAAAATGTTGACCCTTTTTGTGTCAATGCTCCCCCTGAAGATAAATGATATGAGAAATCTAAGTTTTGCATAACCTACGTGTTATGCACACTATATTGGCAACAAGCAGTTGGAGTCTTTTCATCTATTTAGGCTCCAAGTTCTATTGTTAAGTTGACCGGTCGCGACGGTCAAATCATTTAAGGTTCATCACTTTAAGAGTCTTAGGTTCATGGCGAGACTGACCCCTTTCACCCGTACTGGTTGGCGAAGTTCCTTGTTATCACGTTGTCGCATTGAGCAGAAACACTTCCACTTTTGTTCCATGTTTCAATCTTCCATTTTCGTGTGACAACGCGATAAGCGATGGTGAGAAGGGATGAGGTCATGTGGCGGGAGTTTTTTTTTATCGCTTATCACGTGGTCGGGAGTTTTTGACTTTGGTTCCTTTTAACAACTATTCCACTTTTGCACAACTGCGCGATAAGTGATCCGGTCGAGAGGAGGAGAGTGTTATCTCTATTTCACAACGATCAAGAATGTGAGCTCGAGGCACCACATTAGTCATCTGCAGTTGTCAAATCTTCATAAAGGCTCGATCCGACGACCATTTTTTTAATCTTGTATTGGTCCTGGTGGACGCTTACATGGAGAGATCTTGTGCATTCATCTTCAAGTGAATCTCAGATCGACGGTTAGTATTCAATTTTCTTTGAGTCGTTGGCATTTAAACTCTTTTGCAGGCAGTGGTTGTCAACCCAATGATCGAGACAATCTTCTTTGTTCGGTCGGTGCTTGATTTCAGATCAGATTTCGTCCAACCACCAGATTTCTCCTCCATTACTCCAGACATGACTTCTACAGGTTGTTTTAGATGCTACCCATGCCCATTCAATGCACAATGAGTACTTTTGTGCCCTATAGGTGCATATAAGCAACAAAAAATTCTCCTTTTGCGCGAGGATTTTGTTTCTTCCTAGATGGGGAAGATATTTTCAGAGCTATCCTTGCATGCAATCAGATTAGCTTGTTGATCTGATTCTTCCTCCTCTCTGATATTTTGTAACCTAACCCTGCCCAGGGTTAAGGTTTCTAACTCTAGCTCGATCTGAGTTATGCCTAAGCTTTAAAGGCAAATCTGTAACTTTTGTGCAGGATTTTCTTTCTTTTCTTCTACAAAAAACTTATGTTTCTCTGCACTTGTAAGAAGCTACTTTACCCTTGCATGAATAGAATTCTCCTATTTTGCCTTCATTCACTTGTTTCAACTCATGTAATATTTTTACCCTTTCATCTGAAAGCATTTTAATTTTTTTCCTTAGTATAGATGGTTGTGTTGATTCCTTGTGGATATCATTCGTTAACTAGATCAATTCCTCCTGCTATCTTGCAAATTCCAACCTTCACTCTGTATTTTGGAAGCTAATTAGGATAGAATCTTGTGCATGTCTTGGGACAATTTTGTTGATGTTTTGTGCAGATATAGGCAAGGAAGGTCATCATTTCAATCTAGGTGCAAACCTCTTTCCCTTCTTTCAAGCAACCCTTTTCTCTCCCTTTTCCCTGTCAGATCATAGATTAGTTTTACTAGTGTTGGGTTGGTCCAACACTCTGCATTTGGATTGGAAAGGAATTTGGCCTTCTCTGAAGACTCAACCTCACATGCACAAGGTCCCACACTTGGGAGGTTGTTTCCATGTTTCACAAGGTTGTTGAGCACGAGTGTTAAACAAGGGTGCAAACTTTTGTGACAACAACTACTTTAACAAAAGAATCTTGTTCCTGGCAATTAAAGATAAGGATAATGCTTTGAAGAAACCGAAAGAAGAGAGAACAATTAAGATTGCATTGCATGCTAAGATAGAACCCAATACATGGATTATAGACTCCAGATGTTCAAATCATATGACCAGTGATAACGATAGATTTATTAATTTCAAGTATGATGGAGGATCAATGAAGTTTTCCAGAGAAGATGGTGCAATTATTGAAGGTATTGGGAAGTTTTCTATTGATGATAAGCATAAAACAAATGATGTTTATTATGTTGAAGGATTGAGACATAGTTTGTTAAGTGTTAGTCAAATGTGTAGAAAAGGATATGAAGTTTTATTTAGTAGCATCGAATGTGTGATCAGAAAAGAAAAGATTGGTAAAAGAGTTGCAGAATGAGTTAGAATAGGTGGAAATATATACTACATCAAGGATAGAAAAGAGAGTAAATTTTTTCTAATGCAAAGTAATGAATGTTGGTTGTGGCACAAAAGAATGGGACATGTCAATTTTGATAATATGATCAAGATTTTCAGATTTGAAGTAGTTAGAGATTTACCTAGATTTGTGAAGCATATTGATTTTGTGTGCAGTGAATGTCAGTTGGGAAAGCAAACAAAGAGGAGATTCAAGAACAAGGAGTATTCTACTGCTAAGTCACTCGATCTTATTCATATAAATTTTTATGGACCTACAAGGACAAGAGGCTTAAATGGAGAAAAGTATTTCATTTTACTTATTGATTATTTCTCTAGAATGACTTGGGTTAGATTTATGGAGGATAAATCTAAGGCTTTTGATAGATTTAAAGTTTTCAAATCCATGGTTAAGAATTTGTAGGCATATGTGCAAGAGTATGATGACATGATGATATTGTATGTTGTCATTGATGTCAATATGCTGAGAAGTGAACCGGTATATTGAAGTTAGCAAATCGGTATATTGAAGTTAAGCAACTGGCAAAGAGAACCGGTATGGTGGTGTAAACTGGTACATGTGCAATAAGTAAAGCGGTATGCTTGTCCAAGTGAACCGGTATGATGTTGTGAACCGGAACCGGTATGTCGGAATGAGAACCGGTACATGGAATGTGGTAGGACTACCGGTTGGTAGTCTTAGCTTCAGGGTTTCTGATTGAAGTATTCCAAGCCCGATGACATTGTGTGATGAGTTAGCATTGTAATGGAGATCAGATCGTGTTGCCACGACAACCTTGTGCACGTGAAGGATCTTGCATGAAGGAGACTGATCCTATCTACCTCAGGAATGTGCAAAGTCTTTGCAAACAGTGGAGAACGTGTGATGGGTTATCGCCTCCATGAAGCGGTGAAGAACAAACGATGGAGAATGTCTTGAGATCTGTTCAAGACCATTGTATTCAAATGCAAAGTGCTCAATGGTCAGGATTGAACCAATCAATTGCTTAACCTAAGTGTTTAGGGTTTAGAGTTTATGCTGCCGACGTATCTGTGTTCTATAAGGTCGATGTTGTGTTTCATGTTGAGTTTGTTGGCAAATTTTGTGTGTGTATCTAAGTGCATAGATATGTGATTCTTGCCAGACCAGATAAGAGGATTGATACCTGCCTAGTGTGTGTGCAGAAAGAAGGAACTAAAGCAGATCTGTATTGGCATTGAGTGCTACTACCAGATCATTGTAATACATGTTGAGCTTTAACTACTTCAATAGTTGGAAAATCCCTTAACTGGGTAGCTTTAACCGGCTTGTTGTAAATCCTTTAACAGGGTGACTCAAAGCCATTGAGTTCATAAAATCCTCTGACAAGGTAACCTCTAACAGGGTTTAACCCTTAACCGAGTATTCTAGCCATCCCTTAACTGGGTGATCCCTAACATGATCGGTTCCTAATAGAACCTGTTGTAATAGTCTTTAACCGGACTAGGCTCCTAACAGAGCGAACTTCTAAAGACTTGAAAAATAGCTTGTGGGTATTCATCCCCACCATGGTTTTTCCCAGTTGGGTTTCCATGTGAAAAATATGTGTGTCATATGTGATGTCTTTTTCATGTGATGCTTTGTTGTTTTCTGTCAAGCGGTGAATCATGTTGATCTAGCAAGTTATTATATTTTTAATGATAGATTATCTATTTATGCATAAGGACAAAGTGGAAATGAGGGAGTAGGTTGTGTGGAAAGCTAAGAAGATTAACCAGTTCATGTCTTTCACAGTTGCACTATGTTTAACCGGTAGTAGTCTAGTTTGGACCGGTGTTAGAGATTGCCAGTAGTTTACAGTCTGCAATCAAACCGGTTCAGAAGAAGTTTTTGTTTGTGCCTGTACTGATTCATGCCCCCCCCTCTCAGTACCGGTTTAGTATTCACCGTTCATCATTAAGTTATCAGAATCAAGTAGATGCTAAGATTAAGTGCTTAAGATCAAATAGAGGAGGATAATTCACTTCATGGGAGTTTGATATTTTTGTGAAATTCATGGGATTAGAAGGCACTTTTCTAGATTTGAGGACTCCTCAACAAAATGGTGTTGTGGAGAGGAAGAATAAGACTATTATTGAGATGGCGAGGGCATTGTTAAAAGATGCTAATCTGACTAATGTGTATTGGAAAGAAGCAGTACATATTGCTACACGTATCATCTTAACATCGTGCAAATTAGAGTAAACTATACCAAAACACCCTATGAGTTGTGGAATGGAAGACAACCTAATGTAAAATGTTTCAAAAATTTTGGAAGAAAATGCTATATCAGAAGAGATGAGAACAACCTTCGGAAGTTTGACTCTAGAGCATATGAAGGGATCTTTCTAGGATGTGCTACAAATAGTAAGGCTTACCAGTGTTTTAATAAGAAGATGAACAAAATAGTGGAAAGTACAAATGTAAAGGTATGCAAAGAATGAAATAAAATTTAACCTAATGTTGAGACCAATATTAAGATTGTTCCAGTAAAAATTAAGAAGACAAGTGATCCAGAAGAAAGAAAAGAGAAGGAAGCAAATGATGAAGAAGAAGAAGAGGAAGACTCAGAAAAAGTTCCTGCTAAATATGCTTATAAGAATCAATCAAATAATTGGAGATAAGACAAAAGTTGTTCAGACAAGGAGGAAGATTGCAGAACCTCAAGAACAAGCCAATTACTATTTACTACCTATGACTAAGCCAAAGACTTATGGGGAAGCAAGTAAGGATGAAAGTTAGGTAAAGGCTATGAAAAAAGAACTAAATCAAATCCAAAAGAACAAGACTTGTGAGCTAGTACCTAGACCGGTGGACAAGAATGTAATAGGAAGTAAGTGGGTATTCAAGAATAAGTTCAATGAGAAAGGACAAGTGATAAGGAATAAAGCAAGACTTGTATGTAGAGGATATTCTCAAGTGAAGGTATAGATTTAAAAAAAACTTTTGCTTCGGTAGCAAGGATGGAAGCTATTCATATGTTTCTTGCATTTTCTACTTACAAGAACTTTAGAGTTTATTATATGGATGTCAAATCAACATATTTGAATGGCGATCTAGAAGAAGTTTACATTTAGCAATTGGATGGTTTCAGATTGACAAAATATCTAGATATGGTGTGTAGACTAAAGAAAGAATTGTATGGACTTAAGCTGGCACCAAGGGCCTGGTATGCTAGATTTGAGAAGTATTTGTTTGAAAAGGTACAATAGATAGTAACCTTTATTTCAACATTGATGAAGATACGTTGTTGATTGTTATAGTCTATGTTGATGACATTATATTTGGAGGAAACGATAGTTTATGTAAAGAATTTGCTAAAGAGATGCAGAAAGAATTTGAAATGTCAGTGATTGGTGAGTTGTCTTTCTTTCTTGGGTTAAAATTTATTCGATTAGAAAATCGAATTTATATCTCTTAGAGAAAGTATGTGAATGAAATGTTGAAGAAATTTGGTTTTGATTATTGAAAACCGGTCACAACTCCTTTAACTGTTGGATGCAATTTGAGCAAGGATGGTGAGTTTTTGGAGGTTGAATAGAAGAAATACAGGTCGATGATTGGCAGATTGTTATATTTGACTATGTATAGACTAGATATCATGCAGGTTGTGTATTTGGTAGCTATATTTCAAGAAAATCTAAAGTTAACAAATGAGAAAGTTGTGATTTTTTTTTCAAATATTTGAGAGGTACTATGGACTTAAGACTTTGGTATAAAAATGGTGGAGATTTTATGTTGAAATCTGATACTAATTGAGATTGGGCTGGAAGTGTTGATGACCGGAAGAGTACTAGTGGTGGTGCATTCTTTTTAAGGGATAGATTGGTCTCTTGGTTTAGTAATTAGCAAGATTCAATTTCCGTATCTACTACTGAAGCAGAGTATATTGCAACAACATCTTGTTATACTCATGTAATGTGAATGAGACGGGCTCTTAAAGATATCAAGGTAACATATGATGAAGCAATTCCTATTTTGTGTAACAATACAAGTACAATAAAAATTTCAAAGAATCCCTGTATGCATTCAAGAACAAATCATATTTCAATAAGATATTACTACTTAAGGGATAAAGTTGACAAGAAGGAAGTTCGGTAGGAGTACATTTCTACAAAAGAGAAGGTTGCAAATATTTTTACTAAGGCATTGGCAAAGGATATATTTGAGTTTCTTCGAGAGAAGATTGGGGTCATTGGCCTCCTTCTTCTAGCTAGGTGCATTTTGAAGATGCATCTTTTTGGGGATGCTTTCATGTCTATTTCTTTTCTTGGATTGATGTTGTGGCTGCTCTTAGGGGGAGTAGTGGTGTGTGTAGTGTTGTTGAAGCCTTTGTCCTTGATGGCAAAGGGGGAGAGATGAGTAGTTTCATGGATTGAGATTTGTTTTTGTTTTTTTCCCTTTGGGGTAGAGATATGGTGTTGTTTATGTGTGATAGAGAAGTTTCTGGAGAGATATTAAGTAGTATTCTTTTACAGATTGATCAAGTTTTGGTTGTAGATTAGTTTTGTTAGGTGCAAGTGTTATCATGTGTTTCCATCAATGAGAAAGGGGGATATTGTTGGAAGTATGTGTTGTTATGGTTGTCATTGATGTCAAACTTGTTGTTTTGGATTGGTCTAGAATGTTTATGGTGCAGAGAGATCTTGATGCGTTTCTTGTTGTTCTGGAAGTGTTCAGGTCCAAAAAGGGTTGATAATGTTGTTTGTTATTGTTATCTTCTTTGGATATAGTTTTGGTGTCATGGATATGATAGTTTTGTGATTCGAAAATATCCATGTTCTTTGGGATTTGTGGTAGTGTTCATAGATAGTTATGATATTCTATGTTAGACCTATCCTTAGGTCCATATATGATTTGTGGAAGATTGTTTGATGTGTTATGGGGTCTCACCATAGCATATGGAGATCCAAATTAGAGTTACTTGCATTGGAATATATGTTTTGATCATTAATTGCTTATATGGATGTGTAGCGTGTTGATATGTTGTTTGTTATGTTTCAATTATTGCAGATCAGTGAATTGATATTTGCAAGATATGTTTTGATCCCCTCTTTCTCCTGGAGTGGATCAGTGTGTGTGTTTCTTGGTTCGAAAGGTGAAATTCAGTTTAGGCTAGCTTGGTTCAAGCTTTGATGATCTATCTTGTATATATGGATGTCGATGTGACTGAGTTGTTGAAAAGAAAGAGTGAGGTGAAAAGGTGTGATGCAAAGATAGCTAGTGAGGTTCAATGAAGAGCAGAGAAGAGTTGTGTTCGAATGATATGCAAGTTGTGCTAAGACTGTGGTAGAGATTCGAGATAGAGTGTTGGTAGTTGAGGTATGAGTTTTGTGTGCTGATGTTGTTCACTTGATGCAGAGTTCAAGGACAACTTCATGATTAGGATATCCTTATTTTCATATCAATTTTGTATCTTGCCCTGTTGCAATTAGCTTCATGTTTTGCAAGTCCTCTTTTGTATCTTTCCCCATTAGTAGTTAGCCTTGGTTTGCGAGTTCAGAGCAATGAGCTCTTTTATTTGCAATTTGATATACATAGTGAATATATTTTTGTCAGTAGGTTCTCACTGTGGTTTTTCCCTGTTTGGGTTTTCCATGTAGAAAATATTGGTGTTCATGTGTTGGATGTGTATTGATTCTTATTTTTTGTTTGCTAAATTAATTTATGTTTTTAACTGATTTAACCATCCTCTCAGTCCTGCCTTGGGTTCAACAACATTATGGGTCAATTTATGCTCATAAGAGATGGGTTCATGTCAAACATTATATGTTACTATGAAAATGCTAACATAAAACCACTTTTGCTTTACTTTTTGGGGGATCAAATGAATTCATTTAAAAGTTATGCATTATAAGTATGAAGCCCTTATTGCAAGTTTTCCAAAAAGTATAATTTTAAAAATATTTAATCTGTGAGATTTTCTTATGGATTAGCTGTGTATGTTTTTATAATTAGAAAAACATACACAAGTAATCCATAAGCAACTCTCACAATATGGACTATGGAAAACTTATACCTACAATATTTAATTTGATTCTTATATTTTTTTTTATTTCTTGTGAATGTAGGTTTGTCATTGAACATCAAGGTCTTTCTTTCACACATACAAAAAAAAGGAAAATAGAGAAAAAAACTAAAAACTATTTGCTCCTTAGGTATTGATGTTCTTATTTCAACAAAAGAAAAAGTTAGTTCAAATACATACAAAAAAAGAATTGCGATACAACATACACCTATATCCAAATTATAATTACTTTGAATTACAAAATTAATGAAAAAAACATGCAACAAAAAATTGAAAAAATATCCGTGCACTAGATATTGGTCTTACAAATCAACTTTGAAAAATAGAATTTTATCATTTCTATAAAAAGTTGTGTTATGAGATAAACATCACTTTTTAAAAAAAAAAATTACAATAAGAAACAAGTTTTTAGAAGCTAAATGTAAAAAAATCACAATTATTTCAAAATAAAAATAAAAATAAAAATTAGAATGTACACACAAAATCTCACAAATCACTAGTTCATATCATTTTCAAACTCTAAATGTTTTAGTTGCTATAGGTGTCAAAAAGTGAAGATTTAGTTAAAATTTTGATTTCAATGTTGTGTTTCAGCCAAAAAGTAGAACACAATATTTTAAGATCACCAAAAGGTAGATTAGTCATCGATGATGCTTACAACTATTATTGGTAGAATATTTCTTCGATGCATCCAACTTGGGAGTGGGGACCACTTAGACTTGTATATTTTTGCTTGTTGATATATGCACTTTGCATATTATCCTAAGCGAGGTTCCAAGGTTTGCATGTTAGTTGTAAGAATTTGTCAAATATAGCCAAGATCAAGAGCACATTGAATAGCAAAAAAGAGAGACAATAAATTTGATAAGAATAATCTGTATTCTAATCAAGATGCAAAATACTGATCAACCAAGTCATCAAAAATTACATACAATGTAGATGAGTCTGCTTATAAAGGCAAGGCCATATGGATATGTGAGCACACAAAAATAACATGTATCTCAATGAGAAACAAGGGTAGGTAGGGGTAGGTAGGGGTAGGTAGGAGAAATAATAAAATACTCTACAAGAGGTGGATCACCCATTGAAGGTGGAATGTAACAACCAAATAAGACCACAAAAGGTGAAATTTCTCCTATATACATCATCCCTCTATGCACACTTCCCTAAGTGTCTCATATCCAATCTACTATGAAATGCATTACCCTAAGTCAACTTAAGTAAAGTGTAATTATGAGACATAATTTACACCAACAACCCCCCTTAAGTGCAACTTAGGGGGAATGTAGACTCAAGTCAATAATGCAAGATGGGTCCTGGCTACAAGGCCATTTTAGGTACCCATGTACAAATGAAAATTCACTCAAAACAATGCAATCTCTCACAAACCGAGAAAGACAAAAACCCAATGGGAAAAAACCCCCCCCAAAAGAGAGATGGAAACTATAAAAAAGAACTTTCAAAGAAGTATGAAATGGACAAAACTCCATGTGAGGAAAAAGTCCCCCCCATATGAGAGAAGAAGAGAGACCAAGTAACCCCCCCTCAATGTATAATTTGCACCAATGGTAGAAGCTTGAAACTGAATGAAGAAACTACTCCACGATGGTCAAACAATGATACTCCCCTTAGGAAGAAACAAAACCAAAGGTGTATCCATCAAGTCTCCCCAATCATGAAGGGAAGATGTGGGAAAAAAAATCAAGATGTGTGAAGTCTCTGAAAACTGCTCTAGTGTCCCCATGTTGATGCTAAAGTTACCCCCTCCAAATTAGGTGTATTGGTCCACACTACTAAAAAATGAACTCCAAGATCTAGTGGAGATGAATGAAGAACAAGATCAAAAGACTCACATGTCTCCTCTAAGGATAAAGAGACCTCCTCCAAGTGTTGTACATAAGAATCCACAATCATGTCAACCTCAAAAGAATGATCATGTAGAGAATGAACAAGAGGATCAAAGTGTTCCCTCACAAAAATTGAAGAAGGGTCATCTTCATCAAAGAGAAGATGAATGTCATAAATGATGTCTTCCAAATCTGCAATGTAGGATTCCACAAACAAACCTGCAATGTCTGTCAAATAGTCATCCCAATGAATTGAAGTTGGAAGACAAGGTATATCCTGCTACACTGAATCACACGAAGACAAAACTATTGCAATATCCACATCATCAAGTGCAAGAGGTGATGTGATATCAATAAGAGGAGATGTAATACAAGGCTCAAGAATGGGTTGACATGTGAGAATACCCAAGTTCAAGTACCCAAAGTTCTCCTCGATATTTGAATCATCACAAGAAGTGTGATCAACATATTTAGAATCAACCTCATCAATAGGACCAAAATGTGAAAAGGAGTACAACCGAGATGCATGATCAACCAACCCTATTGCAATGATAGCTCTACTCTCCAAGTCTCTAATGATAACTAAATCGGGTGTAAACTCCACAGTTTTCCTTATTGCCCCATGAGTGATCTAATAGATGGAAAGAAGATTATTTGTCAAATTGGGTACACACAACACATCATTGAAGGAATTATCCCTAATGACAATAGATCCTTTCCCAATCACATTCATATATGTATGATTGCCCATCAAAATCTGTGGCATGGTGCAAGACTCAAATGAAGAGAACATAAACTGTGAAGATGCCATATTATGAGAAGCTCTTGAATCAAGAAGTCATCTCCCTAAATCATGATTTGTAGTAGCACAAAGAGCTTATCATTTACTTGTCCCAAAAGTGTGATCCTTCCCTTTATCCTTTTCTTTGGAAGAAGAATCCAAAGTAGACATTCTAGAAGGGAAACTGATTCTATTCTTCTCAAGAATATGTTTCAATTCATCAATATCCTTCTTGTAACAATGGTGTTCATCATGTCCTAATTTCTTGCAATATGCATGAAAAATATTGTCCTTATATGATTTCCTCTTAGGCGAGGATGTAGAATCACCTTGTTATGGAGAGGATGATTGTGCTCCATCTTGTTGTGGTTTTGAATTGGTTTGCTTTTGGTTCTTGTCTTGTCCTTGATTGCTTTGATTCCCTTTATTAGCCACCAAAGCTTGTGACTTTAAAGATTTGAGAATCCCCATATTAGTCAACTTAGATTGCTCAAGTATCAACATCTCTGTGAATGCATCAAATGATGGTAGAGTGAATGAGGCACCTTGAGCTAACCTATGGGTGTGAAAGCTAGAAATAAAGGTTGCATACTCTGATGGAAGATTTTTCAAAAAGTTATAAACCAATTGAGCATCCTTTTTGTCAATGCTACAATCCTTAAGGTTTTCTCTTAGCTCATTTGCTTTTGTGACATAATGTTGGATTGTATCAAAATCCTTGGGATCCAATGTTTTTAGTTCACCATCAATCCTATAGCCTCTAATCTCATCAACTTGACCATACAATTTGAAACAAATATCCCAAGCCTCTTTAACTATAGTACATTTCTCAATGTGAAAAATGAGGCCATCTGATACATACTTTCTGAAAGTTCCAAGTGCCATAGAATTTTTCATGAGTCATTCAAATTGAGCAATGGAATCAACCTTAGGATTAGGTGGTGTTGTTATTGTTCCATTTACATAATGAATGAGTCCTTTTTCCATTAACTTACTCCATGCATAATTATGTGGAGTTAAAAGTGGAAATTTAGGAGAACCCATAGCACCAAAATGAAAAAAACACAAGATAGAGAGAGACACAATCACACAAGAGACACCCCCTCCCCCCAATTCACTCAATCAAAGACCCCCCCCCCCAAAAAAAAAATAAAAAATAAAAAAAATGATGATTTGGCACTTTATACTTAATGCGATTACAATGGACCACTTGCAAAGAAGGACAAAGTGGACTTCTGATTTCAAATTTACAACTACCTTAAATAGGCTATAAGAGACTCCAACAAATACTGCAAGTGATCTACACTGAGATCCAAGAAAGATACAAGTACCAAATAGGTTAAAAATGGCCAAATACTGAAAGTACAATTTCTACTTAAAATGGTGAAAACCTGATAGCACCGCATGAAAGTAGATGAAAAATTATGCACTTCCAAAAAAATGACACCTAAAAAGGTCATATGAGTTCGAACAAAGCCTTTGAAGTTGCAAAATTGAGGATTGGACAGGTATAGTCATGAAAAATTGAAAATTGTGAAAAATGTGTCTAATAGAAAAATGTGTCTATCAAAATTAGAAAATTCTACCACCACTGCGAAGAGCATGAAAAATTAGCCCAAATAAAAAAAACTTGCACCAAAAAAGGAGCTAAAATGAGCAAGTTATGGGCCTCCAAAGTTGGCCTACAAAACCAAAAATCTCATTGGAGAGGGGGTCCAAAAATTTCAAAGAAAACGTTGACACAGTGTTGACATCAACAACCCATGATGTTAAATTTGACAACCGTCTGGCCATTGCCAAAACTTCACCTCCCCTACTGCATGGAGTCCATATAGTCTGGATACGTTGGCGTGGTCTAACCACAATCTGACACGTGGTTGTACGGTTGATGACGTGGTGTTATGGTAGGTGACGTGGCGAAGCTGACTGTACGTCCATACAGATGATATGGCACCGATGTGTCTGATGATGTGGTGTATGGGTGTTGTGTGTCATGCTGTCCTGCTAGCTTGTGTGGTAGTATCAACAAATCAAATAGTGCCATGTGTCCTTTTGTGTATGCAAAAAAGTCACCGTGTGTGCTAATAGGAAGGCGCCATGTGTCATTTATGGGCTGAAATTGATGTTGGCATGGGCAAGTAATATGTTGCCATGTGGCAGAGATCCCAAGGGCAGTGGGTGAGCTGAGGTGGAACTGGCCGACGGTGGTGAAGAACCTCCGATGGGGAAAGTTGTCGATACAGTGGGTGGTTGGAGTATGTGCAACATGAGTGTAGCAGTCGGAGGGAGGAGCGATGGTCGGTCGGGTACATACTGCTTGGAGGAATATGCCGGATAGGAAGTGGGAGGCGTCGATGGGTAGAAGCACTCTTGGTCGATGGTACAGAGGGAACTGGAATTGCACTGGGTGCTGAGAAAATTGCAGTCGACTCCAGAAGGTACATAGAAAATAGGGTAGTGGGATCCCCCCAAACATAAACCCTGAAGTACGAGCCCTGCAAAAAGCGCAGGGTAATGGACGATACAAGGGGTGGGGTTTAAACCCTTCCTCCCCCCCCACCCCTTGCCCAAAAAAATAAAAATTAAATAAAATTTTTGCAGAAATTTTTTTATTTATTTTTACAAAAATTGTATCGTACGCCCAAATTGGGCAAATTTTTCTTCCAAGGCCCCGAAATCAATTTTCACCAAATATAGGCAAACTTATGCTCAAAATTCATGGAAACAACCTCTTGGATGCAATAGTGAGGTCAAAATTGCCATAACATGCCCCCAAAATGTGCAGCTCCCTAGATCCAAAAATTGAATGCTCCAAAAGCTCTCCAAATAGACTACTCAATGAAGCCCCAATGGCTCTAATACCATGTAAGGATTTGTCAAATATAGCCAAAATCAAGAGCACATTGAATAACACAAAAGAGAGACAATAAATTTGATAAGAATAATTTGTATTGTAATCAAGATGCAAAATACTAATCAACTGGATCATAAAAAATTACATACAATGTAGATGAGCCTGCTTATAAAGGCAAGGCCATATAGATATACATGAGTACACAATCATGACACATGGCTCAATTAGAAACAAGGGTAGGTAGGAGAGATAATACAATATTCCACAAGAGGTGGATCACCCACCAAAAGTGGAAGTTAACAACAAGATAAGACCACAAAAGGTGGAATTTCTCCTACATACATCATCCCTGTGTGCACACTTCCCTAAGTGTTATAGGCAACAATGCAGAAAACTGAGAGGGGGGGAGTGAATCACTTTGCACACCAGCTTACTATAACTTAAACCATAAATCAGATCTGATAATTAACAGTTTAAAGCATGAAACAAAACCACATCAATAACACACATAACACCAAGATTTTTGACGTGGAAAGCTCAGTTAAGGGAAAAACCATTGTGGGAACCTACCCACAATGAGATAATACCATGCTAGGAGTAAGTTAAATATTACAATGGGGAATGCACATGCATTCAGGCACACTGCCTAGAGCTCACTGCTCAATTACAAGTAGGGTAACAACCTTGATGAAGGCTCATTGCCTTACAAGATTCAGACAACGATCCAGATTACATGAACTGATGAAATAACATCTCCCAATGCCTGATTATAGTTGCAGTTAAGCACATATACTCAAACTCTTCTCTTTCACATTTCTCTGCACTCTTTTGCACTTCTTCTCTTTTCTCTTCTGTAACAGAAAGATCAAAACAATATTCGCACACGCAGATACATCTCTCAAATGAATATTACATGTATTTATACAATTCATCAACCTATATTTCAAGGTTGGCTAAACCCTCAATACAAATTACAAAATAATAACCTCACACGCTACAACAAGACATGCAAACCAAAACAATGTCAGCTAAGACATGGTCTGGACCCAAATCACCATTGCAAACATGAAACTATTAATCCTATGAGGATCTAGTTAGTACTAAGAGGGGGGGTGAATCAATACTAAGACCAATTCTAACTTTAACTCAAAATCAAACTTATTTCAAATCTGAGATATCTCAACTTCTGTAATTAGATCTAATAATCTCTTTATCAGATTTGCTTAACACAATGATCAAATCATTTACCAATACTTTCACCACCAAAGTAATCATATAAACTTGATCATTTACCAACTCATTAACCTTATCAATAAGATCAAATACTTCTTCAAACAACTTCTTATCAGTACTGGTAAACTCTGATAAACTTCTGATAAAACATCATAATTGGTGTCTTAGAAACAATGCATGAAATGAAATATAAACAAGAACATGACATGAAAAAAATTCCACACATAAGTTTTTGACGTGGAAACCCAAATAGGAAAAAAACCACGATGGGAGTTGGCACCCACAAATATTTGTACTCTTTTGAAGTACGCCATGTTAGGAGCTTACAATACACCTGGTTAAGAGAAGACCCTGTTAGGAGTCACCCGGTTAGGGGATTTGCCTTGCAGCCCGATTAGGAGCTTGATGGTCTATTAGGATCAACCTCATGAGAGGATTTAACACTCTTTTGAGAGCTTCCCTGTTAGGGGACTTAAATCTTTAAGGCCTGTTAGAACCTACCTAGTTAAGGGATTTAACTTACTGCATCTGTTAGGGAACAACAGTAAGAAAATGATTTGTTAGTTGCACTTCTCTTCTTGCTTAATCAGATCCAGTTATACTCAACACTCTACAACTCTCAGGTAGATCTCACACTTCACTTGGACAGCTTAACACTTTCTCTAAGACCACCGACACAATAAACATCAACTGTGTCAACATAAATAGCCATCTCAACTAGGTCGGCCATAAAACCTAATTAGGTCATGATTTTACAATTAGATCACAAGAGATCATCATAGATTGATATCTAGATCATTACAACAAATTACAATGCAATATCAATCGTTGGTTGATCTTAACTCATCACGAAAATCTGATCTGTATCCTCAAAACACTCTAGTAAGCGTTTCATTGATTCCCAAGAAAATCCTCCTTGAATCATGCCAAAACAACTATCAAATCTTTCATGTGGGTTGTGTCGTGTTACCAACTTTATGTATACTCGTTGTCGATCACCGTCATAACATAAATCATTACCGGTTTGATGATTTCTTCACTGGTCCTTAAACCCTATTAAAACCTTAGCAAAACTTCATCAGAAATTTGAAACACGCCTTCTGGTAAACATCACAAGTTCTGGTTCCGATCATATACACCTTTCCATGATACAAGTTCACCATCCAAACTACAAATCACCAATCATCGCCAATCGACCGATCCAATCAAAACAATTCTGCTTTACCGGTTAAAGTCCTATTTCACAGAATTTAGTTCAGTGCTAGTAAACCCTGTCTTCCGGTAAACCAATTCACTTAGATGATAAAACAAAACATCAAGAACATCAGGAACCAACAATGACAACACAAATAAATGACCATGTCATCTATTCATAGAATCTCAATCTCTTCATCACAAATAGACTTATATCCTTTACTAGTGCAGTCATCCAACTTCAACTGCATCACTTGATCTACATCAGTTATGCCAAATGCCAACAGAAACACCTCCAAGGATTACACCTCAAACATCCACAAAATGGTACAATCACCATAAATATCGCATAACACGAAGAACACCACCGAATCAAGAAAATGATCAATACTATGCACAACGATCAATGCGGATCAACAACATTGATAGAACACGATATAGAAACATTTACAAGCAACATGAATTGCACCACAACAACTGCAACAACTTGGATACTAGAATCATCATCATATCTCTATTGGAGCTCAAGAACACCAACATAATTGACTGTCAACTTGAAAGATTCACTTGCAAAATTATAATCATGAACCGTCTGAATTGAGGACACACTTGAATGTCCCAAACACTCAGCGAAATCTGTAAATCAAGATATAGAAATTCCAGAGCAACGCAGAGCACAAAACAAAATAGCGAATAACACGAACCAATGAATAACAACCATATACCAAATCACACAACTCGATCAGAACATCATGCAGATCACTGAAACTTATGTTGAATCAACTAGAGATAAGTATCTCTAAACCCATTAAACCTCAACAACTCATTTGCAACACACCAACCAAACCAACCATTTAATCTGACTGCAACACTGGAATACACAGAAGAACATGTTGGCATCAATGAAAAAACATCATTCTAGCAAACTTCTCAACAATATCCAACAAGTGTCTCATATCCAAACTACTATGAAATGCATTACCCTAAGTCAACTTAAGTAAAGTGTAATTATGAGACATAATTTACACCAACAATTGTTGAAGCCATTAGAGAGCAATATAGCACTTAGTATCGATCAATCCTCATTGGTTGTGGGTTGGGTACCCTTGTAAACATTGTGTAATAAACTATTGTAATTTACTTATATAGGCTATCCACTAAGGGAAAGAATGTTAATCGTTGAAGCTATGAAAGAGTAATTAAGTACTTAGTATCAACCAATCCTCATTGGTTGGGTACCCCTATAAACGTTGTGTGATGATTTATTATAATTTACTTATATAGGCTATCCATTAAGGGTTAGCACGTTAGTCTTTGAAGTCATTAGAGAGTAACAGAGCACTTAGTATTGACCAATCCTCATTGGTTATGGGTTGGGTGCCCCTATAAAGGTTGTGTGATGATTTATTATAATTTACTTATATAGGCTACCTACTAAGGGGGGCATATGATTTTTTCAGGTGGTTTTACCACTTGTCGAGATACCATAATGGTATTTTCACACACAAATATTCTACAAATTGGTGCCTTAGGTTAGTGGTATATATGATTTTTTTTGTAGATTTGAGAAGTAATTTAGTGCTTAAAAAATTAAAAAGAAATGTTGTGCTAATGTAAAATTATTTGAATGATTAATATTTGTAGCGTTGAATCTCTTTTGGTGTGGATTCATTTCAAAGGTTTCTCCATGTAAATATTATCACTCATGTCATTATTTCTTCATACAATTATTGTTGAATATGCTAATCACAAACATCTCTATGGGTAATCTTGAAAATCTATTTTTTAGATTTTCCTACACTTTGTTTAAGTTAATATTGTAATAGTTTTAACTTAATTTCTAACACAAATCTATGATATAATCTAGTGATAGTGTCACTGTAATTCCTAAAGAGATAGTTGATTCACTTCAAATAGTATATGAGCTTATGGAAATGAGAGTAATGCAGTTATATAGAAATAAAGTTCCAACAATGGGGTTATTGAGGAATTACCTCTTACTTTGTATGCTTATCTAAATGTTATTGTTCCTCAATAGGTTGTAAGAATTTATACAACCCCAATTTTTGGCTTATTTATTTCAAGATATTTCACTATGAAAATTGATGATTACCTTTCTGGGTATGTGCACAAAGATGGTGGTCAGAAAAGTGGACACCACCTAAAAAACATGAAAAAAATGCAGCGTGTATGCGGTATTAAAATTTAAAATCACCGCGTACGCGCTTAGGTCCGTTGTCCCCGAGCCTAAAGCAAAGATACTGCATACGTGGTGTTTTTAGGAAAGTGAGTGCATATGTGATGTTTTTAGGAAAGTGAACGCGTATGCGGTTTTTAGTCCTTAAAACTAGGGTACGCAATACCTGTCAATTTAAAAAAAAAAACGACTAGGTCTTATTTTTCCCGTGACTGCAGCGTTTTTACCTTCATTTTCCCCATGAAACCACAAATGGGCTGCCACATTTCTCCACCAAATGCTATGGATCAGGTTTATTTTTTCTTAATTTTTATTTTTCTTTCTCGTTTATTCAATTTTTTTTTATGTTTTGAATTTAATTTCGTTTATTTTGATTAGGTTTTTAAATTTTTTGTTTCAAAAACTAGATTCTGATAATCCATGACAAAAACAACAAGATGCACCTCCTAAAAACCCTGAACAAAACCCATAAGATACACCTACCGTACACCTGATACATATGAGCAATTGATTAATCAGTTAGGGAAAAACATGCCTAAAATAAATAGACTAATTAATAAATTGAAAACATCCGAGCTTGATCATCATAAATCCCTCGCCACTAGCCTAGAAATATTAGCTAGTGGTGCCACAGCCGTTTTCACACAAGTTACAAAATGGGGAAACTTTAGGGATATGTATCATTAATAGTATGCTAGTGGGTTATCATATGAGGGAGTGAAAAACAAAAATATTAGTAAACAACAAATATGTGCCCTTTTTGTTGATCCTAAAATAGGTCAGTCGTTACCTCTTAATGCAAAGAGGTTTCCCATACATTGGTGTACCAATGTGCAGATGAAGAAACTTTTTTGGCAGAGGTGGTGGATGGTCTTTGATGATCTACCTTGTAATAATTATGAGGTGCCATTGTATTTTTTGAGAAAAGTATACTGTGAGTTTATCCTCAATGTGCGGCCAAACTATTTTGACATGAGAGAGTTCCATGGTAGAGGTGGCGGCTCTGCCCAAGATAGACTTGGAGCCCGTAGCTGGTGATTAGACCTAGAGAGTCGCCGCCCTCTAGCACCCAAACCCAAGGTGCATCAGGTTGTCCCAATAGAGCTGATTGAGTTGATGGAGCTATAGACTCTTCAGGAAACCACAACATTGACTGGTGCCATCATCTAGCATGGGACACAGTTAGCACACCCTCTTGTACTGGATGATGAGCCATTAGTTGCTCTAGATGGCGATAGAGAGCCCATTCAACATATGTGTGTCAGATGCTCAGGGATATGCATAGGAACGAATGATGAGGCCGATGTAGATGGATCCACATCTCATTCATGTATGATTTATAGGAGTAGATGTTAGATCCGCATGATTGAGGATGTGGCGCTGATAGACGATTTGATGGACATGTTGTTTGGCCATCAACCATAGACACAGGTGTATTGATTTGAATTCATAGCATTTTATTTATTAGTCAATTTAAATTTGTAATTACATAAATGAATTTTCATTTATACATCGATTTAAATTGATAAAAATAATATGCATTTCGAGATGCATCAGCAGTATCCCATACTCCTCCCATAGTTACTACAACAACAACTTTGACGCCTGAGGTATAAATTTTGTAACATGTTAAAATAGAATAGTACACTTTGAATTCAAAAAAATTACAAGATATACTAACTACCTTTAATTCTTGGTCAAATTTTTGGTTTGTAGGTGTTGACAGGGGACCAAATGTCTCAGATTCATGACATCATGCTCTCAGCGAGCAATTTTGGCGTACAAGGCTATACGGTATCATATTTTGTACACCATTTTTTATGTATTGTTTTGATGGAATATGAAAGTCATTTCATTTTAGATTTTTAAAATTATGTTTAATATATTATCTGTACTAATATCTCATGTTAATTTTGCTTTTTTAGGGTACCCCCTCTGCGTCTAGGCCTCGTCCTAAGCAAAAGAATTCCTCGAAGATGCCAAAACGTGGGAAGAAGGTAATTGAACACATTTTTAGTTGTACAATTGTTTGAAAATGTTGAAATTGTCTTAGTTGGTATTTTTATATTGATTAGTGTTTTTTTGTCTATTTTACATGTACAATGACCATTGAGCTATGTGGATTTGTTGAATGCACCTGATTCACCCATGGATCGAGAGAGGGTGGAGGTATGCATCTCTACTTTATTTTCTTGATTTCATGATTATATGCACGTGTACATGTGAACTTGTGATAAATTATAATCTTATAATTTTTTCATACAAGGAAATATCCATAGTTGCTTCATCAATGACGAGCCCTCCTTCATACACTAGAGAAGCATCTCAAGATCCAGTACACTTTTGTTTGATATATTACATTAATTGTTTTTAACCTACAATACTTATCATTGTATTAATTGTATTTAATCTTTGATCATTTTTTGTATAGGTAATAGCAATAGTTTCTCCATCGATGGTGAGCCATCCTAAGTCCATTGGAGAAGCATCTTAGGCACCGATATGTCATTGTTCTCTATATTATAGCTTTTAAGTATTTTTTATGTATTTATGTTAGTACATTGTATTAATTTTACATTTAATCTACAATATCCCCCTTCGCGGTTCGGCCATAATGTGGATCCTTTTAAGTTTGTCTTCAAGAAAACTCCTAAGACTGACAAGGAGAGGAGAGCGAAGACATTAGATCCAAGATCATCTGATGAGGTAATCTACATTTCAATTGCAAAGAAATTATAGTTAAATGCATATTTATGTTGTTAATTGTGAACTATTTTCTACAAAAGAATTCTAACTTGGCTTTTGAATTGTGGTTTTGTAGCCATCTACAGAGTCGTGTACTACATCGAAGAGGCTCGATTTTGATGATCCACCACAAGTTTAGGATCATATAGTGTTAGTTGTGGTCATAGAATGACCAATACATGTAGATATTTTCTACATTTTTATTGTATGTCGATTTGGACATGGCATATGCCACATTTTTGTAATACTTGTATTGACTTGACAGACATGCATTATATGTATATATATATATATATATGTTGATATTCGATCCAATAAATGTGTACTGAGTTCATTATTATGTATTCGTTGTATTTCGTAGGTGCCCTTTTATAAAGTTAATTGATATAAAATATTGCAGTCGTGGAATATGATTTGATAAAATTTCTAAAATGTTGAATTAACCCTACAAAACTCCTTGTATTCAGTCCATTATTGTGTATTCTTTGTATTTGGTGGCTGCCCTTTTATAAATTTAAATGAATATTTGCCTATGTAATCAACAATACGAATATAAACAACAATATGTGTGTGGTGCGAGAGCACCCTCATGCTCACAATGGTCAAATTTTGGTTCTCGTCTTTGGGGTCATTTGGATCAAAGATGTAAAAGTTGCTCAATTATTGTCAAAGTTGCTCAATTATCGTCAAAGTTGTCAAAGTTTGGCTTCATTTGGATAAAAGATGTAAAAGTTTCTTAGTTGTTGTCAAAGTTGCTCACTTGTTGTCAAAGTTGCTCACTTGTTGTCAAAGTTGTCAAAGTTGCAAGATAGGCTAGAATTGATTTGGTTCATCGTGTGCACAAACCAATGTCATGAACGAGTCTGGGTGGGAAATTTTATGCTAGGCATGCTCCTCTCATGCATCCCAAAGTTCCAGAACCTCAAGAGTCATACCATACTAGCGCAATCTCTTAAGTGCCCTGAGTCCAAAAAATTGTCAAACTTTGATGGATTGTTTCTTCCAATCCAGGACACATATGATCAATCCGTTTGAACCTGTGGGGTCATGTGAGGCTCCTCTACAATGGTCTATCTTGGTTTCTGATGACTTGGAGCCATTTTCAATTGGTAGCATTTTTTCATCTACTGCAAAAATCGTCAGTTACATGCAATGTAAAGTTACAAGATAGGCTAGAATTGATTCGATTCATCGTGTGCATAAACTGACATCATGAGCACGTCTAGGTGGGCACGTTTATGCTAGTCATGCTCCTTTCATGCATCCCAAAGTGTCGGAATGTCGAGAGTCATACCCTACCGATGCGATCTCTCAAGTGCCTTGAGTCCAAAAAATTATCAAACCTTGACAAACGGTTTCTTCCAATATAGGACACATATGATTGATCTATTTAAACTTGTGGGGTTATGTGAGGCTCCTCTACAATGGCATATCTCAGTTTCTGATGACTTGATGCCCTTTTCAATCGATAGTATTTTTCGCCTGCTGCAAAAACCATCAGTTGCAAGATAGGTTAGAATTGATTTGGTTCATCCCATGCACAAACCGACGTAATGAGTGCATCCGGGTGGGAATGTTTACGCTAGGAATTCTCCTCTCATGCATCCCAAAGTGTTGGAACATCGAGATTCATACCCTACTGACGCGATCTCTCAAGTGCCTTGAGTCCAAAAAATTGTCAAACTTTGACGAACTATTTCTTCCAATCCAGGACACATATGATCGATTCATTTAAACCTGTGGGGTCACATGAGGCTCCTCTACAATGGCCTATCTTGGTTTCTGATGACTCATAGCCATTTTCAATTGGTAGCATTTTTTTGCTTGCTGCAAAATTCGTCAGTTGCATGCAATGCAAAGTTGCAAGATAGGCTAGAATTGATTCGGATCATCCTGTGCACAAACCGATGTCACGAGCACGTCTGGGTGGTAAGTTTTATGCTAGGAATGCTCCTCTCATGCATCCCAAAGTGTCAAAACATTGAGAGCCATACCCTACCGACGCGATGTAGAAGTTGCTTGACAATAATGACAATTTTTGCTCAAATTGTATCTAGACTCAATCTATGACTCCTATGACCCGATAATGACAAATAATTCTCCATGATTATACAAGAATCAAGAATTATCATGATTGACCTTATCACATCACATAAACTCAAAACATAGTCACAAAAGATAGACACAAAAAATAGTCACAAAAAATAGTCACATATTATTCAAAAAATTGCCTCTAAATATGGTCAAATCAGCTCTTGGCTATTTGAATATACAAAAAAATTTCTTACAAATCATCTCATAGGCTTTCATACAAAATTTGACATTACAATATGTGCGATTCAGCTCATCGACATTTTAATATACAAAATTTGGCATCTAAATATGTACAAATCAGCTCATAAAGAGAGAGAGAGGGGGGGGAGAGGGAGAGGGAGAGAAAGAGGGAGAGAGAGAGAGGGGGGGGGATAGAGGGAGTGAGTGAGTGAGAGAGAGATGATGCACAATGGGTTTTGTACACTGAGTCAAATGCTAAGTCTATCAAGGAAAGAATAGCCTCTCGAGCTCAAACTGTGGACCTTGGGATTATTAGGTCTACTATTCATCCAAATGGTGACCACTACATGGCATACCTAATTGCAATACAACAATATAAAGGGAGATAAAGGGGGTAGGGAGAGAGAAAGAGTGGGGAGGGAGAGAAGAAGAGAGAGGGATGGGGTATGGAGGAAGGGAGAGAGAGAGAGAGGGAGAGGGAGAGAGAGAGAGAGAGAGAGAGAGAGAGAGAGAGAGAGAGAGAGAGAGAGAGAGAGAGAGAGAGGAACCCTGTACGTGCTTGAGAGGGGTAGAGAGGGAGACAATACACATACACACACATGTGTGTATATATATACTTAATATATTATATATTTTATGTATATACACATTATATATATACAATATCATATTATACATATTATACACACTCCCAAATTTTAAACAAAAGTAGCACATACACACTGTTTATAGTAAAGAACAAAGTGTACCTGCTTCTTAAACCATAGGTACCCCATACACACTTTTGACTGTTTAGGCTTGGAAATAGGCTTGGATGACAAAGCCACAGGTTGGAAGTTTGATTTCCCTCCATTTCCCTCTTTTTTGATGTGTTTTATTTTATCAACTTGGTTTCTCGACTTTGTCATCATCAGGTTTACAATTCATCAAGTGGGTATTTTTAAATTTGCTACCATATTTTCACCCATCTTCTGAGCTTTCTAACCATATAATTTTTTTTAAAATTTGAACAACAATACAATATTATTATTGAATTTCTTTTACCAGTGTCTTCATAGTTCTCACAGACATACATGTACCATTTTTTTAATAACTTTTGATCTACTTATCCAAATTTAAAAAAATTATATATTATTGTAGTGCACTTGATTCTCTACAATTTAAAAAGTAAATTGTATTTTAGATTTTTTTGGTGCAAGTTATGCTTCGCGCATGAACATGTACCTAATTTTCAAGATGTGCTCGATTGGAAAAATCATTAAAAAAAATACTCAACAAAAAATTACAAAAAATACACAAATTCTAGTGCTCACTCTTAAATATCTTTCTGCCGAAGTATTTGTCAAAATACTAAATCTAACTATGACTTTTTTGATGTGCACATCAGACACTATGTTATTGTTTTTAGAAAAAACCAAGGTCTTTTTTTAGTGCGCGAAGGATTTGACCCCCTTATCTTATCCAATTTTGAAAAAGTTTAGTAGTTTGGAAACTACATTCAGAGTACTACAATATTTGTTCTTTGATTATCTTCATATCTTGAGTGGATTACTTTCAAATTTTGCTCCAAGTTCAAGTTCACCTGATTTCAGAAGAAAAAAAAAAAGTCCACTTATACCCCCCTTTTTTACCACCATCTTTGTGCACTTACCCTTCTCTTGATTGGTCTCACATTAACCTCAAAACTAAATATGGTACTAAAATCAAGGTTCTATTGGAGCTTCTTGATAAGTACATATCACTTACCAAGTGATTCGAGGCCTCAAGCTAGCTTATACCATGTTTCAAAAGGATGAGAAGTGTAACATGGAGCTCAAAAAAGAAGTTGTGTTGAATAGTCAAATTGATTAAGAAGAACTTTTGTTTGAATCTATACAAATCAACCCATAAAATAAATTTGATCTGATGGACCTAGTAACATTAATTTATTGTGATGAGGATCAATCAATCCCTAAATAGTTAGTTCCTCTAAAGCATCAAGTAATGGTTTCTACAAATCATCACAACTCTAGATGTTATATTGTGATGGTATGAGACACACCAATGGTTCAATAGTAGGTATCTACCCCATTGCTCCCCAAGAAAAGAAGATACTCAAGGATTTCCACTTTCTATTTAGTTTCACTAATAATGAAGTACTTAATGAAGCTTTGGTACATGGCCTCCTAGAAAATAACATAGAAGTCAGGTAATTTGAAGTGTTTGGTGATTCAAAGCTAGTTATCAAACAAGTTAGAGGAGTATCTTTGGAAAGAAATGTTGCACGAGGTCATATCATTAGAAAAAAGGGACTTGTTTGAAAATTTTAAATCATTTGAAATATTGAAGTGAATCTCAAATCTTGGAATATAGAAATAGACAAAATGAATTAGATTGGATCACAATTTTATTTAATAAAGATAGATTTTTGAGAATAAAGATGTAGTGAAATTGAGTACTAGCTCTACTATTCTTGATAGTAAGGACCATTGACAATTTTTCAATATTGATGCCTAAATTTCCTCATTTCTATAATAATCTAGTGAATTTACATAATAGATAGAACTGAAAGTTGAAGAGGCTTACAAGGAACAAAAAATGCAATTGAAATCGAATAAATTACTAAGAGGATTAAGGATTAATAAATCTCGGGATTTTTTTAGCCTAGATTATGCCAAGGTGGATAAAAGGATTTTTTTCTAAGAAAAGAGGCTACACAAAAAATAAAAGTTGACAATGGAAGAAAGATTAAATTTGGGAACGTCACAAGCAATGCTAAAAGGGACAAGATGATTTACTTTTGTAACAAATATGATAAGAAAATGACTTGGAATTATGAATAGCTAAAAGGATATGAAAGAAAATTGGTCTAGCACATAATTGGGCTAGCTTCGAAGTCAAAATATATTTGAAATAAAAAATTAATTAAGAAAAAATTGAGTCCCTTATGAAGTAATAGCTCTATATGTTAGGATTCCCACAAATACTGAGAAGCGGGGGGGGGGGGGGCGGGGGGGGGGTGAATTAGTATCTAACCGGTTATAAGATTTTCTTAGCTTAAAACATGTAGAGCATATTAATACTGTGTACCGGTAAACATAAAGTAATGCAATAAACAGAGATAAAAGCAACCACATGAAAAACACACCATAACACAATATTTTAACGAGGAAACCCAGTGTGGGAAAAACCTCGGTGGGATTTGTGACCCACAATATTTGCTTACTGGCCAATAAGAGAATATTACTGCTACAAGAGGGGCCTGCACATGTAAGAAGGCCAAGTGCCTAGAGCTCACTGCTCAAATACAAAATAGGAAGTCTCACTGACTTACAAAATGGATTATATAAATCTAGTGTCTTGTACTGCTTCAAAATGGCATCTATAATGCCAGATCCGGTACTGGTTTCTGCTCTGCTTCTTACATAAACCCTTAACTTGTATTTCGCATAATAGGTCTGCCTTATTTCACCTAATTACATTCCTCTATCTCTCATAAAATGTTCTACAATGATCTCTCTTATATAAGAGTCATTTTACAACTTGCCAAGTCAGCTTACAATGATTTTGCAATAATAAACAAAATATATTAACAACAAAATTCTTGTCGACTTCTGTGTCGGTATGCTTCCTTTCACTGTCGATGTTGGTGGTCTGTGTGCCAATGTAGAATATAACTTTGTTGGTATTGGTGGATTTCCTTGCCGATGTCATAGGATTGTAAGGTTACCATCAATGACAAAACCTTCAATCACCTACAATGTCTCATTGGAGTGTGCATATGCCAACAATCTCCCCCTTTGGCATTGATGGCAACACTCATGAGAAAATTCCAAAACTTGTAATCCAAAAATTGTGTACCAAAAATATGTGAGCTCCCCCTGAGCAGATAAGTCTTTTGCTGATTATTTTCTCATACTACTACTCCCCCTTTGGCATCAATGACAAAGGTTGTCAAAGTGTTAATAGAGTTGTAGTTTTCTGTCTCAACCTTGTAACTGGGTGGTTACAATTTGAAAGAGATCCGCCAAAACCAAATTTATGCTTTCCAAAAACTTCTTACTGTCTTTTATTGTTGCTTTTGTTCTTTGAACTGTACTGGTGAGGTGTTGCATATGCTATGCTGGTGTTTTTTGTCCTTGTACTAGTGCCTCAGATATTTCCTTCCTCACGGATGCTAGATAGTCCAGTCTTGGACTTAGTCTTAATCTCAGATTCTTAGCCTTGTTTATTATTCTGTCCTTTTCTCTCTCTAGCTTCAGTAATTCTTCCTCAGAACTAGTTAACTTTTACTCAAAAATTGATAATGTATCAGGTGAATTAACAAAATTGTCAGCAAGTTTATTAATTTCCTCCTGTATCTTGCTCATTTTCTTGTCTATGTCAACTGTTAAAAAGTTTGTCTTACAAGTGTCTTTGTACAAAGTTTTGAACTCCTTGAGTGTGCTGCATAGTTCCGATAGAAGTGTGTCAAACTGCCTTGTACACTTCTTTATTTCTTCCTCAAAGAATTTATGTTTTTCTTTTTCTAACCTCTCTTTGAATGCTTCCTCCTTTATTTGTTCAACTGTCACTATGTTGTCAGTAATATACTTAGACAAAGTGTCGAGTTGGCTCAATGAATCCTTATTATCTACATTGCATTTGGAGCTATCATCTTCAAAACTAGAATTGTGTCATCTATAGCTTTATATGCCTATGAACTGCAATTTGTAATTTTCTTTATAGAATCTAAAAGAACTTCAGTTACATTTGTTGATTTAAATTCTTCAGTTGAAGAGCTAACATTCCGAATTCCGCTAGTGGGAGCAATATCCTTGCTTGCAGTGACCTCTGGTAGGCCAGTCTGTGTTTCCATTTCCTTAAGCAAAGGTTTTTGTTGTTCTCCTGTTGCCGATGGCACTGTTTCCACATGAACCTGTTGTTGTTCCGAAGCCTGTTGCTCTGCTTGTCTCTCTATTTGTTGATATGTTGGAGTCTCTGTTTTCCCATCTAGCAGTTTGTCAATCAGAGCAATATTTTGTTGAGTCCTTTTCTTTGGTGTCAACTTTTTCTTCTTAGGAGTAGACTTCTTGACTGGGGGCCTTATTGCCTATTGTTTTTGTCTGGTTCTTCTAGGTGAAGGTGTGGATACCGGTGAAGGTTCCCTTTTCCTTACAACTATTTTAAATGTTGTTGGCATGTCACTCTCTGAAGAAGTTGCTACCGGTGAAAGGTGAGTTTCTGGTTGTTGTGCCTGTAACTCGTCTTCAGTGATACCAGTTTGTTTTAGTACATCTTCTTTGATAGCCTTAGCCTGCCTTGAACCTCTTTTCACAGTTGCTTCAACTTTCTTTACTCTCTTCTTTGATTGAATTTGGCTTTCAATGGTCTCAGCACTACCAAATACTTCTTCCTTAGGCTCATTAGGTGCTTCCAGAAGGGCTTTAGCATATGTTTCAATGATGTGATCATTTGTCTCATAACCCATTTTGGTAACCCAAATTGTTCTTGGGATAACTGCTTCCATCCAAATCTCATCCTTTTTAATCACAAAACATATATCATCTTTGTATTTGTTAATAATTTCCTGTGACAGTCTGACTCTTTTGTTCATTCTGACCTTTAGTGCTTGAAAATACTCATCAATATTCTTTTGTTTGCTTTCACCCATGTTGTTCAATAAGTTAGATAGTTGTTTGCCTACCGGTATGTCAAATCCAAGGTTCTTGATACCTATACTGGGCACCTATTTGGTTATGTGTAGCACTAAGCATACAAGTAAGTTGCCAAATCTAAATGTTCCTTTCTTATCCTTCTTGATCTTCCCTAAATTGTCAATCAATTCATCCTTTAACCATTCACATACATCAATTTTCACATTCTCATTTACCATATCATGTGCACTTTTTATGCATAAGCTAGAAACTGAATTAAGTCTGTTTGCATGTGTTGTTTTGTAGCCTAGAATCATGCTAATGAATCTCACATTTATGTCAGTTAGATCATTTACCCTTAAGGACCTTTTGTCGGATGTTGCACCTGTTAGGTTCATTACAAGGTCATTTGAGACCTTATTTGTCTTGTCTGGTCTGTTACCGGTGGAAGGTAACCCTGTTACAGCTTTCACAACTTCCTTGGTAATTTTATGAATTGAATCTAGCCGAAAGAATTCACCATGAACCCTTCTCAATACTATCCTTATCACTTCCTTGGGGAATTTCAGAATGCAGAGAATTTCTGTGAATCCTAGGGTTTCAATAATTTTGTGTTCAGGTTTTACATTTCCGGAGTCATCACATATGATAGTTTTGTACATGTTTTTGATTTCTTCATCTCCTAATTCTTCTATATGGCAATGGATGTAAATTCTAGGGTCTTCTGCAAAAACAACTCCTTTTGGGATTTGGGAAAATGCACCAACATTATCATCCTTTTTAGCTATCTCAGGAACTAACTGAAATACGGGCCTAGGGCGTTTGATTACCTCGACTGCAGTAGGGTTTTCTATGAATTCAGGTACAGAAGAGGATGCCATGATTATAAATACCTTTTTCTACCTTTGGAAAGATTGATTGCTAAAATGCTTTGCCTCTTTGCTCGAAATGCCTTAGCTCTGGAAATTTCGTGCTCTTTGAATGTTTGAATGCTCGGTGAAGTGAAATGGAGCCAAAAACATTAATTTATAATGTCAATTTGCCAACTACCACATTTAATGCCTTCCTTGTTAAGTAATCACTTAACATAACTGTCGGTATAGAAGTAATTTCAACTTCTTACCATCAACTGAGGGAATAATAGCATATGTCTCATTGATTGCCAAACCCTCAAAGAGATTTTCTTCAATTAGATGAAGAGACTCCTGTCAGTGGAGTGCTACTTTGTTCTACCGGTGGAGTGTTGCTTGGTTCTACCAGTGGAGGAGTATTCCCAACACCATTTAGGTCTGATTTCTTGATCCATTGTTTTGAGAATTCCTGCTTAACTTCTTCAACTTTTTGTTTTCCTTTCAAACTAGGAACTTTATTGTCTACCGGTGAGGACTTGCTTCTACAAAATTTAGAAATATGCCCAATTTTGTTACATGCATAACAAGTCACATTATTTCTCTGAATAGCCTTTCCATAACCTATGCCGGTTTGTGTTCTGCATTGATTAGATAAGTGTCCAAATCTTCCACAAACATAACATCTTACATTCATTCTGCAATTCTCAGAGTTATGACCAACTTTGTTGCATTTTGAACATTGACCAGTGGGTGCATTGGTATTCTGATAGTTTTTAGATCTACATTCATTTGCTCTATGACCATACTTGTTACAGTTAAAGCATTTTCCATTGAATTTATAAGCAGTAGGTTGTCTTACCAGTTTGCCATGATCCTATGTGTTTGCAATACCAGAGCTTTCACCAACTTCAAAGCCAATTCCACAAGTGTCACCTTTAGGTTTTTTATTCTTCAGCAAGTTACCAAGTTCTTTTGAGCTTTTCTTGAATTTCTCTTTATGTTGATTTGCAGTATCTAGTTCTCTTTCTAAGACTTCTTTCTGCCTCATCAATTCATTTGAGTCATTCTGTGTGTGCATCAGACTTGTCTTCAACAAATCATTTTCATAGCTAAGTCTTGTGTTCTCATTTGCAACATCACTTAGTCTTCTAGTCAAATCTTCTTCATTCTTCTTTCTATCTTCAATTTCTTTACAAAATCTCATAGTCATATCCTGCATCTCATTCTTTGTTGTCATGTTCTCTTGCTTCAGCTTGTTTATCATATCATTAAGAGTTTCTTTTTCATCATTCTCATTTTGCATCTTTTCACAAAGTTCTCTTCTCTTGTTTCTTGAAATAGTCAGATTTTCTTGAAGTGCTTGAATGATATCCTGAGCAGCCTTTAGATCATCTTCAAGTTTGATATTTTTCAATTTTTCTGCATCATAGTCTGAGAGAGCTCCTTCAAGTTGCTTCATCAAGTTTTCCATTTCTACCGGTGTCAAGATCTTCCTCAAGTTGTTAGGCTTCTGAAAATAGAGGACCAAGCTCTGATACCAATTGTTAGGATTCCCACAGATACTGAGAGTGGGGGTGAATCAGTATCTAACCGGTTATAAGATTTTCTTAACTTAAAACATGTAGAGCATATTAATACTGTGTACCGGTAAACAGAAAGTAATGCAATAAACAGAGATAAGAGCAACCACATGAAAAAAACACTATAACACAATATTTTAATGAGGAAACCCGGTGTGGGAAAAACCTCGGTGGGATTTGTGACCCACAATATTCGCTTATTGGCCAATAAGAGAATATTACTGCTACAAGAGGGGCCTGCACATACAGGAAGGCCAAGTTCCTAGAGCTCACTGCTCAAATACAAAATAGGAAGTCTCACTGACTTACAAAATGGATTATATAAATCCAGTGTCTTGTACTACTTCAAAATAGCATCTGTAATGCCAGATCCAATACCGGTTTCTGCTCTACTTCTTACATAAACCCTTAACCTGTATTTTGCATAATAGGTCTGCCTTATTTTGCCTAATTACATTCCTCTATCTCTCATAAAATGTTCTACAATGATCTCTCTTATATAAGAGTCATTTTACAACTTGCCAAGTCGGCTTACAATGATTTTACAATAATAAACAAAATATATTAACAACAAAATTCTTGTCAGCTTCTGTGCCGGTATGCTTCCTTTCACTGCCGGTGTCGATGGTCTGTGTGCTGGTGTAGAATCTAACTTTGCTGGTACCAGTGGATTGCCTTGCCGATGTCATAGGATTGTAAGGTTGCCATCAATGACAAAACCTTCAATCACCTACAATGTCTCATTGGAGTGTGCATATGCCAACACTATAAGCTAATGGATTCAAATATTATATATACAATCAAAAAATCAGCATGGGTGCCAAACTTGGTTCATGTTAGGAAAAAAATAGATAAATAAGAATCTATGTCAACTTTAGAGACTTGAAAAGAACCTCTCATTAAGATCACCACTTGTTCTCCTCAATGGAATAGATACTTCAAATGGTTACTATATCAAAATTGTTTTCTCTACTTGATAGCTTCTTTGGGTATAATCAAATCTAGCTTAAAGAAGAAGATCAATATAAGACCACATTTACTACAAAGTGGGGTAAATTATTTTATGCCAAAACTCCTTTTATTATTTCAATTGTTGGAGCTACCTTTTGATATGGCATGGATATTGCATTCAATTATTTGATGAAAAACTATCTTGATTTACTTAGATGATCTCACAATATTTTTAAATTCAAAAGAGGATCATTAAATCATCATTTAGAAAATGTTTTCCAAAGGTCTCAATAGTTTTAGATCTCACTCAAACCTATGAAATGTCTATGTACAAAAGTAAATTGTAACTAGTACAATTGACACCTCATGTTTGTGCCCTCTTTACTCCAAACTTGATATCACTTGTGTACATGATTGAGTGGACCCCATCCTAGGGTCATGCCTGCTTTATTTTGTGGCTCCTTGTCCTACTTTTGGAGGACAAGGGCATTGTGGTGCTCCTATCTGAACCATGGTGCCCTGGTCTTCCTTAAACATGACCCATTTTAAATGTGGGTAGGCATTCCCCCTCCCTAATGGATTTTGGTCTTCATGGCTACATTTGACCGTTGGAGGTAAGCCTAATTGGTAATTTACCTAGGTAACCCTATATAAGGACATCCAATCAATCCATTCTAGGGAGAAGACTCTAAGATCCCATCCATAACATCCAAATTGATCATCAAGCATTCTGAAGCATTTTAGGCAACATTTTATCCCACCATATCCTTTAAGCATCATGGAGAAAAGTCACATCAGTCTTCATGAAAGCATGTGTGTTTGATTAGGTTATTTATGTTCATGTGTTTGTCATGTTATTGCATCCAACATTCGTGATCACATCTAAAGAGAATTGCATCATCAATCTTCATATCAACCATTGTAGATATGAGGTATGTATTCATTTACTTCAGTATTTGCATTTCATACTTCAATCCAATTCAAGGTTAATTCCTAAAGTAGGGTTTGACTTAAGGAAAACCCTTATCCACAACCCTTTTCCCCTCTTTCTATATCCAGGAAATTGATTCAAGAGATACAATTGAATATTCCAATACAATTGATGATGAAAAACAAGATCAAATTTTGAAGGAATGAAAAGAGAAGGACTGGGGAGACCTACCACCTTGATCCCGACAATTTAGCCTGATTTTCAAACAAGTTATGATTCTCTTCTTATTCTTCTTAGATCTCTATATGTGGCTCTATCTAACATCTGTATCATTTTGTTCTTACTGTTTCACTTTAATTATCAATTGCTTTGCCCTAAACTTTCAAATATAAGTCCAATTTCAACTCAAAAAAGGGAGACAAATAAACAAGTGATCTAATCAATATTTCAACCCTTTTCTTAATTGAATTATGACTAGATATATTGGATATGCCCCCATTTTTCAATGTATTGGTCTACTAGGTAATATTAGTGATTGTATTATCTTAATTGGTGAAACCCTAATTTTACCAACCAACACGTTTTGGTGAACCTGATGTATCTTACATTTTCATCTTCTGATTTTCAGATCTGATTTGGGGTGTTTCATATAATAGAATACACTAAATCCAATTGGTTTTTTATTTAACATGTGATTACATTATTTCTTAGTTACATTTATCAAAAAAATTTGTTGGATAATGGTTTCTTTCACTTTACATTACTTCTTGTCATTCATAGTAATTTTTCATTTGGCATCATTAGAATTTCAAATACATTTGCTACTTTCAAATCATCTCTTAAAGCTTTTATCCATGTTGTATGTTGTTTTATGATGGTATTTTTAAGAAAATGCATTACATATGTAGATCACATAAAATATTTTGTAGACAATGATAATCCTAGAGATGACATTGAAAAGGCTAACACTTGTACCTCTCCTAGGGTATCTCATGAGAATGAGGAAATAATCAATACTCCTATCAACGATCTCTCCAACTAAGAGAAAGCATTGAAGAAAAACATTACACTATCTTCTTCTCATACACATACTCTAGTTCAAGAGGGGGAATGCCAAAATGTAGGTGTATCAATCTCTCTAGATCCTCCTTATTCTCCTAGAACTATAGATTAATGATCAAAATATTTGTAGGCAAGATGATGTTATGCATTTTATTCCATGATCTATCTCCTCGCATAACATTAAGCAAAGATGAAGCCTTAGATGATAAGGACCCTTCTTACAAATCTACCAAAGAGCACATGGATAATGATGATAGAAAGGAGAATTTACCTACAAGGGATATCCCTCTTCATATAATTATCCCTTTGACTCTTCTATCTACCCTTACACTACAATTTTTGAAGAACTTCATAATGAAAGTCTTCCTCCTTCAAAATTGAGAACATCCTATGAATTTGGATGATATGATTTCAAATGATTTCAAAACAAGGCTATAGAGGACAAGTACTTAGAAAACATGAACATGACATTAAGATCCTTGTAGAACCTCACACATAATTTACTAAAGAAGGCCTAGGACATCCTAATTCTCAACTGTCTATAGAGGATTCTCATAAGGTTTAAATCCTTTTAGAGTATTTTGCAAAACATATAAACTATTGCCCATCCAAACATGCTTCTACATCAAATAATCCTCCTCCTTCTTTACCAATTCTTTTTCCTCAAGGAAAAAATCCTTCTCCTCTCACTAGCACACCTTGTCCTACATCTCAAGTGACAAGACCTATCCATATTGACAGTTAAGAAAAAATAGCTACAGTAAGAATATTTTGGGGATTGAAGTATGATAAGTATGTTATATTTCCTTTCACAAAATATATAATAATAAGAACAAAGAAGGTGATGAGTATTGTATTTTTCATTGTTTTTATTCTCATTCTCTTGGAAATTATAAAGATTTTAAATAATTTATCCAAGACCAATATGATTGAGCTCACATAGCTCTTACAACTGACCTTGCAATTTTTCCTGGTGAAGAGGTAGTGCCTTAACACTCCATTCACCTTATTATGTTGGTCCTCGCCCTATGGCATTAGTAGTTTGACTTTAATGGGGGCTCTTTATCATGTGTGGTGATGCATCTTAAATTCCAATCATACTTGGACAACAACATAATTCTTCCTTGTCTCCTCACTTGGGGGGCAAGGATAGTATATCCAACTACTTCTCTCCTCTTTGAAGATTGCCCCTTCTTTTGAGTTGCATTTTTCATAACTTTATGTCTTTTCTCACATTAAATTGTCCTTCATGTGAGTACATGTTTTCTCCTTGGTTAGGACCTATTATTTGCTTGAAGTGGTACATCTTTAATGTATAATCTCTTTTTAGAAGGAATGCAATCCTTCTCTTTAACCCTATGCTTGGGGGGAATTGATTCTATCTTGTATCTCCTATCCTCCCTAAGGATCCACTTTTCCTAGGATGAGTGGTGTTTGCTTATGATACAATATCATTCCTTGTGTGAATTTGTTTGTTTACTCAAGGATTCTCTCTTATGGAAGAGTTAAAAAGTAGCATTTGAGAATTTTGGACACAATTAATGCCCATGTTGATTTCTTCCACAATATTTACATGTGCAACCCTTATACATGATTCACTTCTCAAGATAATCTCCAAAAAATATACAAAAATAAAAACCCTCAATACAAATAGAGACCTATAAATGACAAGATTAATATCATTGAGTATATAATGAAAATTCTGCAAAAAGGGTCTGATATCTAAACAGGGGACTCTAAGATCTTTTTGACGATGCTTGGTTTTTAAAAAAATAGTCTGGATGTGCATGATATGACCCTAGAAAGAAAAAATGAAGGTTGACTTTGCAGGCTTGGTATAGAAAAGTGGTGTAGAATCTGATTACACCACCACCATGAGAAGATTGATGCTAGAATCGACTTTCCAATGATATATCTCATTTGCCCAATTTTGACTCCATATGACGAAATTATGGGCAAAAAACCAACTACTACTTTTTTAGGGTTTGGAAGACAAAAATAGAGGAGGTTTGCTAAATTTAGAAGAGGCCAAATTTAGTGGGGCAATGCTGATGATGTTAGCACTACTACAAAAAGGTACTTTTTTGAAGGAAAAAAGTACGCACCCTCCTTCTTGACTTATTTTTGAAAGCTTTTTGAAACCCTTTAGTTTGTGATAAAAAAATTCATTATATTTTTTTTCCAAAAAAGCTTGTGTGAAATTTTTACCTATGAATGGAAGGCATTTTTTTCTTGCATAGAAATTGTACAGTTGTGCAGATTTGTACAAAATTCATTTCTTGTACTTTGTGCCCTCCAAAAAAATTTGCCCTCAATTTCACAATCACGAATGTTGACGAATTGAAAGACATTTTTAGAGTTTTCAAGCCTCTTGAGCACGGTGACCTCCGTTTGCACCAAAGTGCCCAATTTTTTTAGCTACCCTAGATTTTGCCTTGATTTTCATGCCCTCACCCAATTTGACTTGATTTTTTAATTGCTTAGATTTTGATGAAACAATAGTCAATCTTAGAGTTTTGGGACACTGTAAAGACAATGACAACCTCCGTTTGAGCCTAATGTGCACAAAAAATTCACCTCAAGTTGGATCCCTCAATTATGTAGACAGAAACTTGGCAGGTATGCTCCTATTGCATGTAGAAATTGATCATCAACCATAGGAGCCAAGATTCATCTACAAGAAAAACACCTATCACACAAAAGAGATCAAACAAAGATTGTATTCTCTATAACAATCAGAAAATTCTATATTATTACACAAAGAATGATTGAAGATACAATTACAATAAATGAATGAATCCTTATAAAATATGAATGAAACCCTAGGTGCAAAACTATAATGCTAAAATTAGGAGAACTAAAGCAGTGCAAAGCAAGAGTTGAATTAAGATCAACTACATCTAAAACTAAAGCTAGAAAAGAAAACTATAGATAACAAAAAGCACCTACGTTTAGCTTAAGTGAAAAAGTAATAAAGGACCTAATGACTATATAATTAGATAAATGTCCTAATTACTCCAATAGGAAAGGTAAGAATGGGATAAGAGGAGACAAAGAAGACAAAGCAAGAAAAACAAGAGGGAAGAAAAGAAGATAAAAATAATAAAAATTAAGAAGTAAGAAATTGAAAATAACATTATAATAATAACGAACAAATTGACAAATCAAATAAAATTTGGAGAGAAAACAAACAAATGCTAACATTTGTTTTTTGAGTTTGTTAGCATTTGTTTGTTTCCTCTTCAAATTTTATTTGATTTGTTAGTGTTTTTTTTTTTCGTTTTTTTATGTTATTTTTAATTTCTTATTTATTTATTACACCGAAGGTGTAGTTGAGCGGCTCATTGAAGTCTGGCTCGTTGAATTTTTGCGGCCGCAGCTCTTCTAGCTCCAAAATAGACTTTTCGTACAACGTGTTAGTGACAGGTTAGTCAATCGCAACCGTTAATTGCAAAATCGACCGTGTAATATGCACGACTAACACGCATGTTAGTCAATCCATACTGTCTTTTTGAAACCAGAATAGACGCATCCAATTTTTAGATGATCATTCCATTGATACCCATGTCAATGTTTGAGGAGAGCAAAAGAGGGGTCTGAGGGTCGTAGAGTGTTTGATGAAACGACCACGCACACTGCCCCGATCCGGCCATTTTATCGACAAATCCATTCTATTAACAACACCACCATATCCTATTAGTGCTTGATCCTTCAATCTCCATGGTTGCGTTAAATATGCTTGTGTATTTATATCTGTCTATCCTATTTCCTTCTATCGTTATTTTGGAACAGTTAAAAATAAAAGGAGGGGTTTTTGACTGATACAACAAAAATGACTGGCAAAACTTTCATTGTCGGTTAAACGAGGTTACTTATATTATTGTGGGAGACAAAATTACAGTGCATCAAATGGCGGCAGTACCACTATGCGACCATTAACACCTGTTATTGCTTAAATTAAAGCTTATCCTGAACTCTCCCATCCTCCATTCAATCATTCTTTGCGCTTATATTCACTTCACTAAATTATACGTTACCCCAAATTCATTTTTTTTATTTTTATTTTTATAATGAGTATCAATACTGTGCCTTTGCCTCCGCCTCGCCGGGCACAAAACAACTCACACCTCTCCAGTGGACTTTTTGTCAACTGCATACAATAATCCTTGATTATTTAATAATGTTGGACAATTGAATGCATTTAATATTTTAAGTAGAAAGATACAACAATATATCAAACACATATATGTTTACTTGGTCCTTCCACAAGAAAGGTAAGCGTTGAAAGTCAATTAAAATTGAATTAAAAATTATTAATAATAATTTTCAAAATATATTTAATCAACATCTATTTAATAATAATTAAAAATTACTAATTCTATGATCATTTAAAGAAAACAAGATAATGATCCATCTCTCTCTCTCTCTCTCTTTCTCTCCCCTCTTCTACCTATCTCTCTATCTTTCCCCCATTCCTCTCTTTCTAGATCTCTCTATTTATCCCTCCCTCAATCCCTCTTGTCCCCTTATCTCTCTATTGCTACCAATATCTCCCTTTCTCTTTTCATGTATCTTTTTCTCTCCCTCTCTACCGCCCCCTTCATATCTCTATGTCTACTCTCTATTTGTCTCTCTAATTATCCATATATCTCCCTCTCCCTCTTCCTCCTCTCTATGTCTCCATCTATCTCTATCACAAGTACCTCACCATCTATCTCTTTATATATCTCCCTCTTCCTCTATATCTCTCTTTGTCTCTCTCTCAAACTTCCTATCTGTCTCTATCTTTATCTCTCCCTTTGTGTCTCTCTATCTCTTTACATATTCATCTCCCTCTTCCCCTCTTACTTTATATTCATCTCTACCTCTATCTTGCCCCCCCCCCCCCACCCCCCTCTCTCTCTCTCTATCTATCTTTGGACATGTCTGCCTCTCTCTAGCCATCCATCTTTATCCCTGTCCCTCTTCCTAGACATTTATATCTATCTCTTCACATCTCCATCTTTATCTCTACCAAATTTGCTTGTCCACATCTCCCTCTATCTCTAGCTCATTGTTTATCCATCTCTTTTTACCCCTATATATCTCACTACCAATAGATCTCATTACAACACTTGTATGCAAACAAATAGACAAGAATTTTCCTCAATTGACTTTCCAAACCTCTCCAGTGTACCCATTACACACCAAGGTGCGATCACTAGTTTTTATTATTGTTATCTTTCTTTGCTTTCCTCTTATTTTTCTTTGAACTTTCCTTTTCTTTTTCATTATTATTTTTTATTCTTCTCTCATCCCTCAACATTTATAAGGCCTTTCCGCTCTCTTTATCTCACATATTCCTCTTCCTGAATCATTGTGAGTGATTCAATTGTCAAATTAAAATTGTACACACTTTTTTCTAGATGTTTACATCTACTATTCATGGACTTGGAAAACTTATACCATCGATTATTTGTCATTACATATATATATTTATTCATTTCTTCAAAATGTGCACTGATTAAACAATAAATAACATGGTGATGCTAACATCACCATTTAATTATTGAAAATGATATTTATTATGCAGAAGGCATGTACTTTTATGAAATATTTAACTTCATTTTCCAAATCAAAGGTGCAAACTCTACTGGAAGCTATGCAAGACGATCCAAAATATCTGAGTCGTTCATTATTTTTATTAAAGATAATCTGCTACCGTGTATTGGTTCATGTTGGCAGTTGATTTTATTATACTAATAACTAGCAATTGCACCTTGGTGTGCAATATATATGCCGAATAGCAAAATTTTGGAAAAAATCTGAAAGGGTAATTAGGAGAATAGTTGCTTAATGAAATAGGTAGATTGAAATAAAGTAATCGAAGTGAAGGAACAAAATACTGAAATGTTAGATTTTGTATCATATACAAAGCTCAAAATCTCATTATTTACTAATTTGCTTTAGAAAAAATATTTACAAAGTGGAGAATTTAATAAAAAACATTGTGGAATTGAACATCTGGTTTAAATTAGTTGGAACCTATAAAGAAAATGCACTTAAAACATTGAAAGAGGATTTTTGAAAAAAATTTGCATAACTTCTTCATTTATAGGTTCCCTATAATAGGATACATGGTTCCACAATTGATATCATACTTTATAGAAACAGTTTTAGAAAACACCTAAAATTTGTCAAAGAGAGTAGTGTAATTGAATCATACTATATAGAAGAAAATTGTGCAAAAGAAAAATTGTCAAATTGAATTTGTATAACTCGAGTGAGTTTAATAATTTACCTTTTAGCGATCAAAATTAGAAGCATTGTTTTGAACATGTCTTGGACATTTACAAAACACCTGAAATTTGTCAAATATAGTTTAATTTGAGAAATGTGGTAAGTTTGAATGGTATGCATAATATAAGTATTGAACTAAGAATAGAAGGAACAAACCTCATATGCATCTAATAGTAGATTGTGCATCTGATAATATCTTCAATCGTGCCTCCTCTTCTTTGCATCAAGTGACATGTGGACTTTGTTGCATTCATGCATACCTTTCAAATGTGAAGGCATGGTGAATGTGAAGGTTTGTAAGATCACAAACTCTTGAAATAGTTGTGAATGTCAACCCTTGCCGGTCAATGTTGCCAATGTCAATTGTTTCTCTTTGAAGTGTGAGTCCTTGTGATTTGTGTATTGTTAAGGCCCATGCCATTTTTAGTGGTATCTATCATCAAAGACCACGACTTATTGGTGGTATAGGTATATTTGTTGGGTTATTGCGATCCCAAGTCGGGCCTATGTAATTTTGGAATTGAACACCAACAAATAAGGGCAGTTGAGGTGGGTTTTCACCATCATTGTATACAATTTGTTTGACTTGTCCGAGTGCACCATTGACAAGTCTTGTTTCCACCCATAGATTTGTAGACAACATAACCTCTTGGCCAATACATCGCAAGATCTCAGATTGTAGTTGTTCATCATTTGGATTTGAGCATGCCCTTCATTTGTTCTCCAGTAGATAGGGCAATAGGTTTTCCTAAAGACAACAACATGCATTTATTATGCAATGACACCATTTCATTTGTTGCAAAAAGATGTTTGGATGGTAAGAAAATAGATTGTTTTCGCAGAGGTGAGTGATGAACTTGACCGAGACATTAGAAGTTGCTAGTCTGCAATTGTAGGTGTTGCATTTCGTAAATTTGAGAGGAGTTCATGAAAAGAAATTTGTGCAAGTTGCCCTCCAATTTGACGAAATATTGTATCCAATGTTATAATTCTTGTGAAGCTACGCCATAGTGTCCCTCCATAAGAAGTTGAAGCATACATTGGAATGTCCTTGACATGTGGTAGTTGGCCCAAGTCACCAAATAGTATGATTGAGCGTCCTCCAAATGGGATCTGGTTATGTGTAGGGAATCATGCAACCTCATACCAATGAATTGTATTAACCTGCGACCAATGAAGCTCATTTCATCTATTAGAATATAATGAATGAAGTACATGCTTTCTTGGAGGTTTGCAAGTGTTTGTCCTTGGAGGGGAACCATTTCTTTGATTGGAATTCGAAGGGAAGAATGAATTGTTGATGCTTGTATGTTGAATGCTACAACACCTGTTGGTGTGAGGAGTAGTAGTGGTGACTATCCCGATGGTGCTAATCTCATCATTGTAGACTTTATGCTCATTATCAAGTGAGACTTTCCTGTGCCTGCAGTTCCTTGAACAATAATCTTTGGTGGTGGCTTCAAACCAAATCTCATCATTGTAGATGTGAAATAACCAAATCATATGCCCTTCGTTGTTGTATAGACAGGTCATATGGGGCCTGTTGATTGTAAACATGGTGGGCTTGAAATGTTGTCTGATTGGAGTGTATGAAAGTAGTAGCTACAACTTTATGTTGTGTGGGTATGTGATGTTTTTACCAATCATGGCTCAAGTCAATTTCACATTGGCCAAGCATATCAAGTTTATCCAACTGAATAGGAAGCCCCATGTATAAATCTGAAAGGGCTTGCCATTCAGTAAGGAAGTCTTGTTGTATTTGTTCAAGCTCTCTTGAAGGAGTGATAGCATCACTTTCTTCCATTATTTTTTAGGTTGTTCGACATACATGCCATTGATGGTAGTTGTTGGAGAACCTCTCCCATTGTGGTTTTATTTCATCATCTGAAGAGCCAAAATCTATCTGAATGTTGCGGAATGGATGGTATAGTATTAGTTCACTCCAATAAAATGCTTGAAAATATTTGTCCTCCTTTGAAGGGATGGATGTGAATCTAGGGGATACTCGAACTATTACTGGAGTGGTTCTCTCTTTCCATTGATCATGTTTTCGAGATGCACTGAATGACCACTTTTGAGTTACGCCAAGACACATTCTCTCTAGATGTATAGGCCTTTCCATGTAAGTTGCAATATAGCTTGGATAAGTGGTTGTTCCTATGGGGGAGATTGAAACACATTGGAAGTTTTTTTGGTTCACATTTAAAGAAACAAATGTTCTGCTAGAGAGGGATAGTGGTAGCTTTAGTAAAAGGTGACAGGTCTCTTGAGCACCTATATCACGGTCGACAAGGTTCTCTACAATAATTTTTTGAAAAGCATTAGGAGTTGGTTTATCAGGCTCAAAGTTAGTTGAAATGCGAGACAACATTTGATGATATGTCCCAGATTTGTTTTCAGCTTTAGCTGCATATATTGCAATATATTCGATCACAACATCTATTGAGAGAACAGGTTGACAATCAACATTGGCGCTCCATATAGAAACTATGAATGGGTTGTGAAGATTGAGGCAGTCATCATTACGAGCAGGGGTATGTTTTGGTTGGCCATTTTCAACATTTGAAAGAGTAGAATTATCTTGAATGGTCCAACGGGCTTTGTAACAACATAGAAGAGTTGGTTAGTCAATTGAAGTATCACTTGATTGAATCATTGTTGTGTCCATCAAGCAAGGGTCATCAATAATCGATTGATGGAATGTTTGGTTTCTGAATTGCAGTGCTTGTGGATTCCATGCAGAGACATATCTATGAATGTAGTGTAGTGCATTTTGTATTGATGAAATGTTATTCCACTATATTTTGTCAATTTTTGGTGTTTCTTGTAGCCAAATGAAACCATGGATATGTGCAGAGCCTCTACAAAATTAGGTGTTTAGACTAAAAAATAGTAAGAGTTAAATTTTAAATTAAAAACTTGGCAGAGTTATACCTATACCAGTAGTCAGTTGCACCAAGAAGTTTTTCCAAGACCTCGACACGAAATGTTGTGAATCTATGATGCATGTAGAGTGCAGTAGGGTGGGTGTTTTCAACTATATTTTGTAACCTCCACTTGGAAGCCACATACGGATTTGTTGGTGTGGTGGATGGCATGATTTTATGTAAGTTTGGCCATTTTGTATCTGCTGCACTAAGTGTGAAAAATAGTGTTGGGCAACCAATCTGAATGACCATATCAATAAGTTCCTTTTTGTGGTGGTTCTAGAATGGTTTCGTACCACAGATTGATGAGCTAAAACGCATAAATTGATTAGCTAGCTTTTCATCAAGCAAGTCCTTTAATCTTTGATGAAGGGCACCAATTGTTGCAGGTAGTTCATCATGGAGTTGCTTTTGAACATAAATAGATGTCATGGCTTGAATTCGATGTCACATAATTATATTCGATATGAAGTACCTAAACCATGGGTGTTGGTCGAACCTATTATCATGGTATCACAGGAGATGGAGAGCATCCCCATGTAGCTTAACATCTTTGAGACGTGGTTGTTTGAATGCAGTTGTACCCTTTGGAAACAAAGTGTGGAATGACATCACAAATAATCCTTCAGTGTTGTATTCATTTATGGGAGATGGGGAGATGGGTGGCCATTGGAATATAGGAGGTGGTCTTCCTTTGCCTAGTTGTAGTAAAGAGCATACTTCTTCGACCTCTCTTCATGACGGTGGAAGGTTCGCCATAAATGAAGTAGTTGTTTGCAAATTCTCTTCAAATGGATCGTCTTTTGTACTATTTTCTTGCATTAAGCTTATATCAATGGGATCTGGATTTGAATTTTTTGCATATAGAAGGTTAGATATGTCTGTGGGGTTAAGGGGTAAGGAAAGTAATGCTGAGACATCTACTTGTACATATTTGTAGTATGGGTCATATGAGATCTTATATTGCAATGCATCATAAACACGTCCTCTACTCACATAGAAGTTGTATTGTTGTTGACTATTGGTTTCCTTGTTTACTATTATTATGCCCAATCCATCTACACGTCTAGGCAAGTGGGATACAATTGTTGAAATATCTTGAGGAAAAGAAATAGTGTGTCCACTAGATTTGAGTTGCCCCCCTCTTGCATAAGTAACTTGAAGGATAGGGCTAACCCTTGCTATCAACATCTCCTCAACTTGAGTTAGTATTTGCAAACAGTGTGGTTGTCCACCAGGGTCCATGTTGTTCCATTCTGAGAAGCAATGACCATTTTTTTTTCTGATGTGCATCTGTAACAAGTATTAATTCCATTTTGTTGTCTAGTTTTAATTCTTGGATATTTTTCCATGCAAACTAGATGAAAACTTTGAAAGTTTGTCCAACTTCGAACGAAATTTGTTTCTAGCATTGCAATAATTTTGAGAGAAAATTGGAGGTGTATGCATATGACCTATTGGGATAGGTTGACTTGAATGTTCAATTTGAGGCACATGTGTTTGTAGTTCTGTTGGATATTGGGAAGAAGAAAATATGGATGTAGAGGCTTGCTCAAGATTAGTGTGTTGGGTCTCTCGTCTTCTTTTGTTAATAAAATTTTTCCTTGCATGGTACCTTGCATGTTGCATTTCATTTCGATGAGCACGTTTCTCTTGCATTGTATCAATTTGTATGTCCAAGGCATGGTCTGTTGAGTACCAAAGGAATGTGGTCTATCTGTGGATAATTTTTTTTTCAAATATAAATATATAACAATATCAATGTAATACAAAATGAAGACATTTATCTATTTGCAAGAGTAGTTGAGTAATATAAACATAGAAAAAGAACTGCAAACATAATTTGAAATAACATGTAAAACCATTCATAAAGATACTTATGACATAAATTGTAAGGACAAAAATTTAAAAAAACATATTTATCATATTAACATAGCATATGTTCATATACGTGTTTATTGGAGGTCAAATATCTTGGCACATACTAATCTCATTTTTAAAAAATAATTTTGCAATGTCAATTTTAATAAATGTTAAAGAATAATTATAATTAACAAGGGTAACCTTTAAAAAACCATAATAAAAAGGATATGTCAAACCATTCATAAAGATAATTATGAGATACATTGTGAGAAGCAAAAACAAACAAACATATATATCAAATTAACATATAGCATATGTTCATTTATGTGTTTCATTTGAAAAGAAATATTTGCAATGTTAATTTATATAAATGTAAAATAAAAATTTGAAATATCATGTCTAGGTATTACACACATTGAGTGTATAAAAAGATGTTTATTTACATCTTTAAATATAGGAAAATAATACAAGCTATCTTGCTATATATGTTTGAGGGAAAATATATTTACATTGATGGAGAAATGAAATACATATTATCGAAAAAGATAAGCAAACTGGATATGACCCTTGAGAGGAAGTGACAAGAGTAACTTTTAAGTAGGCTTAATGATCGTAATAGTAACGCAAATATTAAATGTAAGAAATGATTTATATACATATATATTTTTAAAAAATTAATTTTATTATAAAAGTGTATATTACATAAGCAAATATGGATATAAATTGAATTTATGAAATAAAAAATATAATTAAAATAAAAATATTATATATTACTTTAAATAATCTAAATTAATTTTCAACTTTTAAAAATAAATAAAATTGTTATAATTATTTATAATATATTTATATATAATATTTCAAAAAAAATTTATAAAATATAATTATATATCTTAACTTTAATTATAATCTACAATGTAAATAAAACTAACAATCTTAATAAAATATCATTAATAAAATAAAAAGATTTTAAATGGCAACTTAGATTTATTTTGCAGCTTTTAAGAAAATATTTTAAAGAAAGTTTTGAAGATTTCATGACTCCTTCGGAAAAGGCCAAAAAATAGAAATAAATGGCACTATATGCGAAGAGACCACATGAATAGAAACGATGGTTTTTAACGAAACAATGTTTTGCCAGTTTGAAGGGTAACAGGGAAAAAATAGACGAAAAGAATCTGACAGCTGTAGATGTACCTGGTCTCTTGAATTAAAGCATGCTTGCATTTATGGCGGACGAGAAGGAAAAAAGGTGGGAGATCGGGGATAAATGATGATAGATGGGAAAGTCTTGACATGGCCACAGTACTTTCAACCCAGCAAAGATTCAATGGTCACGATCTTTGTGAGATCATCTTGCAACCCTTGAAATGCATTATAGACCATCGATTTGGAAAAGATAGCCCGTGCATTCCATAGTAGAAGACGCCTTCAGTGTAATAAATATATTTCGAAAAGACTGTGTACGATCCTAGGGAAACATGAAACTTTTACTGGAACAATGGGATTCAAATACGGGTGCTTCTTTTATTATAAACTTTTTAAAGACTTTTCTCATGCTACGTGGAATAAGAGTTTAAATATTAATTCTTTCTTTTCCCTTTATATTAGCCTATCCATTTATTTTCTTTTTTTAGTTTGAAGTTTTTTTATTAGAGATTTTAGTAATCATAATATATAATGTATGAAATATATAAATAATAAGTTACATGTTTTATTTTTTTATTCTATTTTAATTTGTTGTAATAATTATTATATTATAATGTATCAAATAAATAATTAGTTTTAATATATTATATAAATTTTTTATAATATTATTATTTAAATTATATAAATATCAAATAATTTTTTGATAAATATAATTGTTTTTTGAAAAAAAAGATGCTTTTTAATTTATTTTAATAATTATTATATTATAATATATCAGATAAATAATTAGTTTTAATATATTATTTAAATTTTTTAATAATATTATTTAATTTTTATATTTATTATTTAAGTTCATCTCTATCTCCATCTTCTTCTTTATCTCTCTTATCTCTATAATTGTATCCCTCGTTGAATCTCACTCTGTCTCTTCTACCTCTATCTTTCCTACAAGATATCTCCCTCCATTTCTCCCTCTTTCCATCTCTCTTCCTATCACTCCCTCTTTCTATATCCCTCTATTTCTCTATTTGTTATTTCTCTCCCTTCCTCTTGATCTATTTATATATTTCTCTCCCTCTCAATCTCAATCTCCATATCTCTCTGACACACACACACACACACACACACACACACACACACACACACACACTCTCTCTCTCTCTCTCTCTCTCTCTCTCTCTTTCTCTCTCTATTTATCCCTCACATCTTTATCTTTATATTTCTCTAACTCTCTCATACACAACACCCTATTCTTTCTTCCCTATCTCTATATCTATATGTCTCTCCCCTGTCTCCTTTCCTCTTTATTACTTATCTCTATCAATTCCCTTATCTCTCACTCTTGCTCCTTTATCTCTATTTTATCATCTCTACCTCTCTCTCTACCTACATCTCATTATCTCTATATCTCTCTTATTCACTCCATCTCTCCCTCATGTCTCCTGCTCTCTCTTTATATACATATCCCTCTCTACCTTTCTCTATATATCACTTCTTATATCTTTATCTTTCTATCTCTCCGTCTCCTCTCTCTTATTTTCTCACTCTCTCTATCTCTATTTCTCCCTCTCCCTCATTCTCTCTCCTTCCATATCTCCCTCTCTCTATATGTATCTCTCTCACATCCTCTAGCTTTCCCAAGTTATATGTATATCTCAATCTCTCCTTTCTATCCTTATCTCACCCTCTTCTATCCCTATCTCTCTCCCCTATCTCTCTCCCCCATCTCTCTCACATAACAATCATTCTATCTCACTCCTATCTCTCTATCTCTCAACATCTCTCCCTCATTGATGTAGAGGTATGGTTCATACAACTTGAAAATGATCCAAGTTGCTCACTTGCTCAACCAAGCAACAAAACCCTCCATTCAAGGATTCACTCCAAACAAGCCTCACACCTTTATGAGAATAAATTCAACATCCCAAGTCACCTATTTTCATCCCCATAACCCCACAATAGGACAGTGTGAAAGGTTATCAATATTTGGTTTCAAACCCCACAAGCAAAAGTGCTCAAAATGGCTCAAATTGCTCACAACCCATCCAAATGGTTTTATAGGCCACCAAAGGCTCAAGATAGGTTTGATAGGTTCCTACAAACTCAAATGATTCCAAATATCCCTCTGATTTAGTTGTTCAAGTCCCAAAAGTCACAAAGTGCAAATTGGCTCCTTAGACCTATTAGCCTTCAAAACTCACTTTTTGGCTTCTCACCCAAAAAATCCAAAGGATGGGCCAATATTGTTTGATTTTATTTAACACCAACCTAGGGCATCACTTTATACCAAATTAAAATTTCTCGAACCTCTTGCAAGTACCATTTCTAATAAACCCCCATCTAGGCTAATAAGGGCTAGTTTAAGCACTTAACAAAGGAACTACCCCCCAAACTTGTAACTACACCAAAACAAATATTGGAGAATCTTGGGGTATCCAAATCATCAACAAATACCAAGTTATAGTTTCTGGTTTGCATTAAAACTAAAGTTATGGGGACTATTCATGAATTTTGTTCAATTCCCACAGCCAGTCACATGGAGATGCCTAGCCAAATTCACCAAAATATTACCCAAAATACTTCCTCCGATTTTGGAACATTTTGAATCTTAAATTAAACTCCCAAATCCTCCATTTCACCAAGTTTTAGAATTTTCCCATGGTGAATTTGGAAGAAATGGGAAATTGAAGTTGAAGCCCTAGGAAAGGGCACTTTCACAGGTGGTTTGGATCTATTACAACTTTTCTCCCTCAATACTCCACCTCTAGACCTATGGTTGTATTAAAAAGAAAGTTAACTCAACCCTCTAAACTCCCATGAAGTTATTTTTCACTTTAGAGGCTGGACAAGGCCGTACCAAGCATGATAACAACAAATTTTCTAGAAAAAATGTAGAATTTTATTGATTTCAAATATCAAGTTTACAAATTCCACCCACAACAACCCCCACATGAGTTTTTTGAGGAATTTTATAGTTTTCCCAACATTTTAAAACCAATTGGAGGTGGTTATGAACATTGGGCAACCAATTACAACTACTTTTTGAAAAGTTGCTTTACAAATTGACAACTTTTGTCAATTTTTGACATTTTTTGCATTTTGCCATTCAAACTAATTTTATCATCATTATAGGGACCTAAACACATTGAAATGGATCTAAATAGACCAAAAAAACCATTACTCCCTAATTTTTCTCATCCTAAGTCCCTTTGACCATAGTTGACCATAGGGTTTATAATGCACCCTAGGCCACTAGGCCTTACAAAATGGACATTTAGGATCTTATTACAAAAAAAAACATAGACAAAGGATTATTTGATCCTTCCCAACAAATTTCTATCAAAAAAATAAAAATTTCAATCAAGAAATTATGAAATTGAGGCTTGTGCCCCTGCACCATACTCCCGGGGTGGGTTGATCTCATTTCTACATGAGATAAGTTGGTCCAATGAAGTGTCATGCTTCAGAATTTCTACCTCATCCATCCATACTGCCTCTTCAACAGGACGTCCTACCCATTTCACAAGGTATTGTTTGTATTCTTTATTTCTGGTCTTCTTGATGACCCTTTCATCAATGATCTTTTCAGGCTTCTTTGGTGCATGAGGAGGTATATCAACAATGTCCTCTTGAATCTCCTCCACATGAAAGTATGTACCTGTAGAAACATGTCCTTTATAGGGTGTTAGATCACACAAATTAAAGATAGGATAAATACCAAGGTTAGAGGGAAGAGATATCTCATAGGCATTCAACCCATGTTTCTTCAAAACCTTGCAAGGACCACTTTCTTCATGAGTAACTTTGTATGCTTCCCCTTTGGTAATCTTCATTTCCTCAGGTACACCCACACCATATCACCAATCTGAAATTGTACATCCCTCCTCTTCTTATCAGCAAGTTCCTTGTACTTTTGTGAACTCTTTTGGGGGGCTAGCCTTACTTGATCATGCACTTCCTTCATGCTATCAGAAAATTGTTCACCATGAGCACTTGTTTGCCCATCATGTGGAAGGTCTCTCAACTCCAAGATGCCTCTTGGATTCTACCCACACACAATCTGAAATGGACTCCTTCCTGTACTCCTATTCACAGAATCATTGAATGCAAATTCAGTTTGTGGAAGTACAACATCCCACTTCTCTCCATATTGCTTTGTCAAGCATCTCAATAGGTTTCCCAAGGACCTATTCACAACTTTAGTTTTCCCATCTGTTTGTGGATGGTAGGCTGAACTAAAGTTCAAGTTTGTTCCCAACCTCTTCCATAAGGTTCTCCAAAAATGGCCAATTAATTTCACATCCCTATCAGACACAATTGTTAGAGGAAGTCCATGTATCCTCACAATCTCTTTGAAAAATAATTTTGCTACATAGGTTGCATCACTAGTACTCTTACATGGTAAGAAATATGCCATCTTACTGAACCTATCTACAACAACAAAGATTCTATCAAAGCCTTTTTGAGTCCTAGGCAATCCCATTACAAAATCCATACTACAACTTTCCCAAGGCCTTGTAGGTATGGGTAATGGTTGATACAAACCTGCATTGGTCGAAGTACCTTTGGCCTTTTGACAAATAGTGCATGTTTCAACAAATATTCTCACATCACTTTGCATCTTAGGCCAATAGTAGTGTCTTCTTACCTGCTCAAGGGTTTTATCCAGCCCAAAATGTCCACTCATGCTTCCACAATGTTTTTCTTTCACAATATTCTCCCTCATTGAACACCTAGGAATGCATAGTTGATGTCCTTTGAACAATAAACCATCTTGGATCAAGTAATTAGCATATTCAACATGGTATGCTTCAGAAAAATCAGAACAAATGAAAGTCTTCATCACCTTCATACATACCTTTAAAGGAGTCAATCCCCACACTTTGCAACTTCACCTCTTGCAATGTCAAGGATATTCTACTCAAGGCATCTGCCACCTTGTTTGCAACTCCCTTCTTATGTTTGATTGTAAAGGTATATGCTTGGATAGATTCTACCCATTTCATATGCTTGTGACTCAACTTCTCCTGGCTATTCAAGAAGCTAATTGCCTGATTGTCAGTAAAAACAACAAATTCTTTTGGAAGGAGATAATGCCTCCACTTTTTAAAGGCTTGAACTAAGGCATACATTTCCAAATCATATGAGGAATACTTCCTCTTTACCTCATTGAGTTTCTCACTAAAAAATGCAATGGGCCTACCCTCTTAGCTCAAAACAACCCCTATAGGAGCATTAGATACATCACACTTAATAGTAAAAACCTTTTGGAAATCTGGAAAAGCAAGTACAGGTTACTTTGCTACCTTTTGTTTGAGACTTTGAAAAGCCTCCTCATCTTCTTTGGTCCACAAACTTGCACTTTTTCCCCCCTTTGATTGTTTCCAAGATAGGCGCACAAATTTGGCTAAAACCTCTTATAAACTTCCTGTAAAAGGAAGCCAAGCCATGGAAGCTTCTAACTTCAGTCATTGACCTTGGAAAAGGCCAATTCAAGATGCTCTCCACCTTCTCAGGATCCATCTTGATGCTTCCACCTGAAACTATGAAACCAAGATACATCGATTCTTCCTGCATAAAAAGACACTTGTCCACATTGATTAGGAGCTTTTCTTCTTGCAATCTCTTAAGGACCAAATTCAAATGCTACATATGTTCATTTCTATTCTTACTAAAAATAAGAATATCATCCAAATAAACAATAACAAATTTACCAAGGAAAGGTTTTAGAACTTCATTCATGAGTCTCATGAATGTACTAGGTGCATTGGACAAGCCAAATGGCATCACTCTCCACTCATAAAGGCCTTCATTATTCTTAAAGGTTGTCCTCCATTCATCTCCAACCCTTATTCTTATTTGATGGTACCCACTCTTCAAATCCACCTTTGAATACCACCTTGCACCCCCTAGATGATCCAACAAGTCCTCAATCCTAGGCATAGGGAACCTATACCTGATAGTGATCCTATTAATGGCCCTTGAGTCCGTACATAACCTCCATATACCTTCTTTCTTAGGTGCTAGCATGGATGGAACAACACATGGACTCAAACTTTTAGAAATCAAACCCTTATCTAAGAGTTCCTGGATTTGTCTTGCCATTTCCTCATTTTGTTGGGGTGTTAACTTATAGGCAGCCTTATTTGGGAGTGTAGCCCCTAGGATTAGATCAATATTATGGTTAATCTCTCTGATTGGAGGTAGGGTATCAAGCAACTCTTTGGTTACAATGTCCTTATAGGTCTCAAGCAAATCTGCCACCTCTTTTGGTCCTATCATCTTAGGTTCTTCTTTTTTCTTGTGCACCTTTCTTTCTTCCTGTTTTGGCAATACAACCAAAGCATAAAAAGGAGTATCCTCCTCCTTCAAACATTCTAAAAACTCTTTCTCTCCTACAAACAAAAACTTAGAGTCTTTTGGTTCCTCACCATTATCAGGTAGGGGTAGTAATGTTACCTTCTCACCTTTGTACCAGATGGTGTATGTGTTCTTCTCACCATCATGTTTTGACTTCATGTCATATTGCCATGGCCTTCCAAATAGAAAATGGCATGCATCCATGGATACAATGTCACAAAGTACCTTGTCCTTGTACTTGCCAATAGAAAACTCCACCCATGCTTGCTCTTCAATGACTGTTTGCTGCCCCTTTGTAAGCCATGATACCTTGTAGGGTCTTGGATGCTTTATCCTCTTCAATTTCAGTTTCTCTACTACCTCAATAGACAACAAATTATTAGTATAACTTGAATCAATCACCACACTACATACTTTGTCACCACTTCTACAAGTAGTTCTGAAAAGTGCCTTTCTCTGGGGTGGCTTTGGTGGACTAGGTGCTTTGATCAATGTCCTTCTCATCATCATGATCTCTCCTTGTTAAGGCTGCACAAAGGATCCATGAAAATGAACACTATGTGTGTCCTCATCTCTCACCAAATTTTCTCTCCTTTCACCTTGTTTGTTTGCCTTCTCTGGACATTTGGATGCAACATGCCCCATTTGATGGCATCTATAGCACTTTATGCTTTCTAGGCCTCTTCCTCCACCTCTTCCTCTTAAGTTTCCTCTCTTTCCTCTGAAAGATCCTCTAGAATTGCCTTCCCCTTGTTCATTCCCTTGACTTGATTCACCAAGGTCTTTGGAACCTTGTCCTCTTCCTTGAGACATATTTCTACCCCTATTTCCAAAGTCTTTTTGCCCTCTCCCTCTTCCACCTTGATCACTCTTCCTCTTGAGTTTTTCTTCAACCTTCAAATAAAGTTGAAAATTTTTTTGGACCGTGGGAGGGATGCTTAGACTGAGTTCATCTTGAATGGTAACTCTCAACCCTTGCACATATCTTGCAAGCTTCACACATTCAGGCTCCACTACCTTGGACTTCATCACCAATTTGTGGAACTCTTGAGTATAATCTGAGACACTCATCTCCTTTTGTCTCAAACTCATTCTCCTCTTATGAAGTTGGAATTCATAATCCTCAGGAACATATGCATCCCTGATCAATGCAACCATCTTCTTCCAAGTGGTCACTAGATTCTTCTTCTCCTTCACCCTATCATCTAGAGTGAAATTCCACCACGTAAGGGCTAGTCCCTTCAACTTGGACTTAGAAATCTTAACTCTCTGACTTTTAGGTATGTCTTCACATTCAAAGAATCTTGTGACCGAATCAATCCAATCCATAGCAACATCTAGATTCAAGTTTCCATCATAGGAAGGTAGGTCCAACCTAACATCCATGGTCCTTCTCTCCATGACCTTCAGGGTCTTCACAAGTAGTCTCTGATCAGTAGGCACTTCTTCTTCATCACTCTTCTCAAGGGGTTCCTCATCACTCCCCTCTTCAACAACATCAGAGTTTCCACCACTTTTCTTACAAAGTTCCCCATTAAGTCTATCAACCTCCTTCTGCAAGGAATCAATCTTGTGAACCAAGTTTTGATCCTTCAAAAACTTTACTATATGTGCATTAGTCATCCTTGAGGACAACTCACCCTCATCTTCTTCCCCTAACATGGCTAAAATGAAACAATCCTTCTCCTAAGGATCACACTTGCTTTGATACCAATTGATGTAGAGGTATGGTTCAAACAACTTGAAAATGCTCCAAGTTGCTTACTTGCTCAACCAAGAAACAAAACCCTCCATTCAAGGATTCACTCCAACCAAGCCTCACACCTTTATGAGAATAAATTAAACATCCCAATTCACCTATTTTCATCCCCATAACCCCACAATGGGACAGTGTGCAAGGTTATCGATATTTGGTTTCAAACCCCACAGGCAAAAGTGCTCAAAATGGCTCAAATTGCTCACAACCCCTCCAATTGGTTTTATAGGCCAAAAAAGGCTCAAGAAAGGTTTGATAGGTTCCTAAAAACTCAAATGATTCCAAATAACCCTCTTATTTGGTTGTTCAAGTCCCAAAAGTCACAAAGTGCAAATTGGTTCCTTAGACCTATTAGCCTTCAAAACTCACTTTTTGGCTTCCCACCCAAAAAATCCAAAGGACAGGCCAATATTTTTTTATTTTATTTAACACCAACCTAGGGCAGAACTTTCTACCAAAGGAAAATTTCTGGAACCTCGTGCAAGTACCATTTCTAATAAACCCCCATCTAGGCTAATAAGGGCTAGTTTAAGCACTTAACAAAGGAACTACACCCCAAAATTGCAAATCCACCAAACCAACTATTTGATAACCTTTGGGTATCCAAATAATCACCATTTAACAAGTTATAGCTTTTGGTTTGCATTAAAACTAAAGTTATGGGGACTGTTCATGAATTTTGTTCAATTCCCACAACCAGTCACATGGAGATGCCTGGCCAAATTCACCAAAATACTACCCAAAATGATTCCTAAACTTTTTAAACCTCTTTAATATTAAATTAAACTCCCAAATCCTCCATTTCACCAAGTTTTAGAATTTTCTCATGGTGAATTTGGAAGAAATGGGAAATTGAAGTTGAAGCCCTAGGAAAGGGCACTTTCACGGGCTGTTTGGATCTGTTACAAATTTTCTCCCTCAATAATCCACCTCTAGACCTATGGTTGGATTAAAAAGAAAGTTAACTCAACCCTCTAAAATCCCATGAATATATTTTTAACTTTAGAGGCCGGACAGGGCCGTACCAAGCGTGATAACAACAAATTTTTCTGGAAAAAATGCAGAATTTTATTGATTTCAAATCTCAAGTTTACAAATTCCACCTACAACAACCCCCACAAGAAATTGTTGAGGAATTTTATATTTTTCCCAACATGTTAAAACCATTTTTAGGTGGTTATGAACATTGGGAAACCAATTACAACAACTTTTTGAAAAGTTGCTGTACAAATTGACAACTTTTGTCAATTTTTGACAATTTTTGCATTTTGCCATTCAAACTAGTTTTATCATCAACCTAGGGACCTAAAAAAATTGAAAAGGATCTAAATATACCAAAACAACCTTGAATCCCTTATTTTTCTCATCCTAATTCCCTTTGACCGTAGTTGACCATAGGATTTATAATGCACCCTAGGCCACTAGGTCTTACAAAATGGACATTTAGGATCTTATTACAAAAAAAAACATAGACAAAGGATTATTTGATCCTTCCCAACACCTTTATATCAAAAACATGAAATGTTCAATCAAGAAATTATGAAATTGAGGCCTGTTCCCCTGCACCACTCGCTCACTCCCTCCCTATCTCCACATCTATCTCTCGATCTCTCCCTCTACCTCCCCCATTTTGTCTCTATCTCCCTCTCTCCATATCTATTTTCCTATCCATATTCCTCTTTATTTATCTATTTCTCTTTCTTTTTCTAACCCTCCCCCTCTCTATATCTCCTTATATTTCTATCTCTCTATCACTATCTCACCATGTATATCTCCACCCCCCTCTCACTCTATACCTGTCTATCTTTGCCTCTCTATCTCCCTATCTTTCCATCCCCCTCAATCTCTCTCTCTCTCTCTTCTTAAATGTATATAGCTATATTTATTTTCCTCTATTTCTATCTCTCCATATTTCTTCTTTCATCTCTCCCTTTATATCTATCTCTTTATTCATCCATCTCTCTCCACCTCTCTCTCTCTCTCTACATATTTTTATCTCTCCTTCTCCTTTGTCTCTATATCTATCCCAAATATCTACCCGTTTAACCATCTTTTCTCTCACACTCCCCCCTCTCTCCTTATAGAAAACATAACATGAGCTTGTCTGTGATGGAGTTTGATTATCTTCCTATTTCAAAGGTTTTCTTTTCAGTCATGTTTTGATCTTTGTAAGCATCATAGTTGATTCTGTGAGATTTTGCCAAGATCAAGGGCACAATGAAAATAACACAAAAGAGAGACGATAGTTTCACAAGAACAAAATATATTCTCATCAATATGCAAAAGTGATCAACTAGATTAACCAATACAATGAATATGGGCCTGCTTATATAGGCAAGGACAAATGGATATGTGAGCACACAGTCATGACATGTGGCTCAATGAGAAACAAGGATAGGTAAGAAAAAGTAGGGGTAGGTAGGAGAAATAAATAATATTCCTAAGGAGGTGGATCACCCACCAAATGTGGAATGTAACAGCAACATAGGACCACAAAAGGTAGAATTTCTCCTACAAGCATCATCCCTATGTGCACACTTCCCTAAGTGTATCATATCCAAACTACGATGAGATGCATTATCCTAAGTCAACTTAAGTAAAGTGTAATTATATCCTATAGAATAAATAATTACATCAACACCCCCCCTTAAGTGCAACTTAGGGGAATGAAGACTCAAGTCAACAATTTAAGAAGGGTCTCGGCTACTAGGCCATGATAGGTACCCATGTACAAAATGCAAATACAAGCAAACCTATGCAAAGAAATCTCTCACAAACGGAGAAAGGGAGAAACCCTAGTGGTAAAAAACTCCCCCCCAAAAGAGAGATAAATGTATAAAGAGACTCTCAAAGAAGAAGGACAAAACATCAAAGAGGAAAAGGTCCCCCCATAAGAGAGGAAGGAGAAGTTATTTGACCCCCCCTAATGAAACATCTCGCACCCTCAAGAGAGCTTGCAATTGCTGGAACTTACTCTCAGTGAAGGGTTTGGTGAATATGCCTACAATCTGCTCCGTTGTAGGACAATACTGCAAATCAATAACCTGCTCCTAAATCAGCTCCTGAATGTAGTGCATATGAATCTCGATGTATTTGGTCTGTTGATGTTGAACCAGTTTCTTCAAGATTGCAATAGCACTTTGATTGTCACAATGCAGAACTGTCAATCGTGGAGTGGAGAACCCAAACTCTGTGAGAATATGCTGAAGCCAAATAGTCTCAGTCACTGCTAACAACCCCTCAATACTCAACCTCAGTCAAAGAGAGAGAAATAGCATGATTCCTCTTGCTCTGCCAACAAATGGGGCCCAAACCAAGGTGGAAGCTGTAACTAGAAGTAGACTTACGATCATCAAGATCGCTAGCCCAATCGGAGTCTGTGTATCCAACCAAGCAAAGTCTTGTGCCTGCTGCATAGTGAATCCCATAATGATGTGTACCCTGGATGTAGTGTAGGATGTGTTTGGCGGCTTTCCAATGAAGCTCATGTGGTTCCCGTGCATGAAGTGGGGAACCATGCCAAGTGCAAATGAAATGTCAGGGCATGTGTGATTCAAGTAGATGAGACTACCCACAAGTTGACGATACAATGTGGCATCAATTGGTGGAGAAGAGCATTTAGCCTCAAGCTTGACTCCTGAAAGAAAGGGAGTCGATGTAGGCTTACAATCAGCCATATGAAAGACTGCAAGTAGATCAAGAGAATACTTGGGCTGCAAAAGTGTAATCCCGGAAGGTGACTGTGAAATCTCTATCCCAAGAAAGTAGTACAGAAGACCCAAGTCATTCATAGAAAATCTATCGTGCAAAGCAGATTTGACACTACTAATGATGGATGAGGTGCTCCTTGTAATGATCAAATCATTAACATAGAGCACAAGTATCAAGTGTGAGTCATCCTGTCACAAAATATAGACATTTGGATCAGAATGACACCTGGTGAGCCCTACTGAGAGAAGGAAGGAATCCATCTTGGTGTACCAAGCCCTAGGGGCCTTCTTAAGGCCATAGAGAGATTTCCACAATCAGAAAACCAATGAAGAATCTTGGATGAAACCCTATGGCTACTCCATATATATCTCCTCATCAAGATCCCCATGAAGAAAATCACTCTTCACATCCATCTGATGCACATCCCAACCATGACCTGCTATAATAGCAAGTGTCAAGCGAATGGAGTTCATCTTGGCTACAGGCACGAAGGTCTTAGTATAGTCAACACTTGGAACCTGTGAGAAACCTTTCACAACAAGTTGAGCCTTATACTAATCCACACTATCATCCACTGCAAACTTGGTCCAATAGATCTACTTACATCGAACCAACTTTCTCCCCTTAGGGAGAGGGACTAACTCCCAAGTGTTGTTCCTCATCAAGGAACTATACTCTTCCTCCATAGATTGGTCCCACTTAGGAACCCTTGATGCTTCCTAAAATGTCTGTGGATCGGAAGCTGTAGCAATGTATGCATGTGGAAGATACTGATGTTGTGATCGAGTCCTCCATGTATCTGAAGAATTCCCAACAAGAGAACCTGCAGACTCAAGTGTCTATTGAGCCCAACGAGGTCTAGGTGGAGGTGGAGGACAAGGCTCCTCAACTGCTAGTGGACCCTATAGAGGTGTAACCCTGTGAGTCAGAGTTGAAGGAGTCTCATCATCTAAATCACTCTCATTACTATCCACAATGGAGGAAGGTAGAGGAGGAATTGAGGCTAAGTTAGAAGAGCTTTCCTCAAAATGAACACTCCTCTCCATAAACACCTAATGTGTCTCTGGATCCATCAATCGATATGCCTTAACACCCTTGAGATATCCAACAAAAATACAAGGCCTACTCTGAAGTTCCAATGCCTTGCACTTCTGCGGAGGAATGCGAGCCCATGCTGGACACCCAAAGACTCTGAAATGTCTCACAATTGGTTTCCTAAAATCCCAAGCCTCAAAAGGAGTAAAACCCGTCAAAGCTTTGTGAGGAACTCAATTTTGGATGTGTGTAGCACAACTGATAGCCTCTGCCCAAAAAGTGGGATCAAGAGAACGTGCATGTATCATACAACTAGCCATTTCCTTGAGAGTTCTATTCTTACGTTCTACGACTCCATTCTGCTGTGGAGTGTAGGCAACTGAATGTTGAAGATCAATCCCCTCAAATGTACAAAAATCCTCAAGTCTTTTGTTCACATATTCCCTTCCATTATCTGTGTGAAGGATCTTGACTACTTTCCCTGATTGGTTCTCCACATGAGCCTTGAAGTCTAGAAATCTGTCAAACACTTCACTCTTATGAACAAGAAAATAGACCCAAGTGATGGAAATGGACCTGCTACATCATTGTGAACAAGTTGAAGAACTTCAAAATCTCTCCAAGCTTTCCCCTTATCAAACTTCTCCTTGGGATGCTTGCCCATGAAACATCCTAAACATACACCCTCTGAAAAAATGATTCGAGGTAGACCCGTGACCATGTCTTTAGTGCTAAGCTACTGAATATAGCAGTAGTTGAGGTGACCAAACCACTCATGCCATAGCTTACTTTCTGAATTTGAATGAGTAAGCAAGGCCATAGAAGGAGAACTTGGCATAAAGTGGGAGAATGAATAAAGCCTTGAATTGTCATTGACTTGTCCCACTACTATCAAGGCATCATTATCAAGTTCTTTTACCATAACTGAATCAAGTGTAAACTCAACCTTTTTCCCATTCCCATAGCGAGTGATTTGGTAGATAGTGTGTGTGCGAAAAGTGGACCTATATCTATAAGCACAACACTTCAATCAAGTCATTACATGCATGGTTAGTCAGATATAATCAATGAATAATAAACCATAACAAATCGACCCATTGCCTTCTAAAAGATGCGAGTATAAGATTGCTCTCAGATTATTTAGCAATACCAGTGACTAGACAACATCAAGACGAAGGATTTTATCTATATGAACATGATGAATGTTAGATGGATACAATATTAATCTAACAATATTATTGCAATATTAAATTAAATGATTTAATCAATATAAAACAATTAATATGCAATATCTCAATGAAATCCTAGAGCAAAAATAGTATAATAACAATATATTCTCTAGCCTCTCTTTGAATGAGAGATGGGCCTAAATTTATAGAAAATTCAGAAAGAAACCAATGGTTGAGATCAAATGATGATGAGCGGTCAAGATTTTCCAAGAGGAAGCACAATCCAGGTGAATTGATGTGATTGGATGCTTTTCTCAGTTTTAAAGGAAATTGAACTAAAATTAAGATTAAATCAAGAAAAAAAGTGATTTAAAGGAAATTGAACTAAAATTAAGATTAAATCAGGAAAAAACTGATTTATTATCTATTTCATTCAATTTTAATATTTAATTGTTTTAATTGCTTTCTTTGAGATTATTTATCAATTTTTAATTTGTTTTTTTCAAAGATTATCTCCAATTGATTTCTTTTCTCAAATTTTAATTCTTTTTTGTCAATTAATTCCTTTTTTCATTTATTTCCATTTTTGAAGATTTGTGCTCATAATTGATTTATTTAATTGAATTAATTCCTCTTTCTTGATTTGTTTCCTTTTTTGAAGATTTATGGCAATTTGATTTATTTAATTAAATTAATTCCTCTTTTTGATGATTTAATGGCAAATTGATTTATTTAATTAAATATGCTAGGATATTTAATAAAATAAATAAGATAATTGTTTAAAATGATTTACTTGGAATGATTTAATTAATTAAATAAATATTTAATTAATATTGAGTGGTTGATTTTACCATGTGACATTGGATGATTAAAGAATTAATTGTGTGCTCAAGATTGATTTAATTGCCTTTGGTTAGGACCTTGGTGACATTGTCGAGATTAGGGGCTCATGGTTTAGATGACCATTTTTAGGGTATTACATTTGCCCCTCTTTGAATTAATGTGCGAGCAACGCGTTAGTTCAAAGAATAGTTGATGTCTAGGAGATGCCAGTTTTGAACTTGATTGATCACGAACTACATAAAAAAGTGAGGTGTTTAGTTTGATTCAAAGCGACAAAGCTGAATAAAGTCTAATTAATGTGATACCGTTCCAAAACTTGATTGAACTTGGGAACGATAGAAAACAAAAGATACCGAACTTGAACTTGATTGATCAAGATACGATGAAGATAAATTGTTCAGCTTGATCAAGAAATGAATAAAACGTAACACCTGTTTAGATTTAGCATGATCAAAGATACTCTTTAAACCCTTGATTGAGTTTAAACGAATAATCAGGTTGATGAAAAGTGATGGAACTGATTAAAGTAAAGAGATTGATTCAGATAAAAGACAAATATCATCTTGATATGAAGCGATGAAACTGATATGTCCCTAGAGATTGATTTGGATGAGATGATCGAGAAATCTCAACTTGATATAAAGTGATGAAGTTGAGATGCCCCTAGTGATGAGGTCTTATTTGATTTTCTTTAGTTGAAAAGATTTTTGCTCGACTTTCAATGAAGATTTAAAAATTTTCTCGACATTGAAGAATGTGAGGTCATAAGGTCATGAGTATGCCCCCTCGGGAGCGAAATCAAAAAATAGCGAGGGTACATGATGATAGGCAGTTTTTAGCGATGATAAGTTGTTTGAGCACAAATTGATTTAGAGGAATTTTTTGAAAATTTTGCGTTGAAATTGAGCACAAAGTTGATTTGTAGAGATTAAATTGAGATTCAACGTTGATTAACGAGAAATTGAGCGCAATTAGAAGAGAGAATGAACTTTTGATGAAAAGCACTAAGTGGTCCAAATTTTGAAATTGACTAGCAAAATGATCTCAATTTTCGATTTCGATCCTGAAAATGGACTTAGGACAGCCGATTTACAAGCTCATGATTTGATTTCATCGTACTTGTGTTGATGGATTAAGAGATGTTGTTCTATATGCTTTATTCTATATGTATGCATTTCTTTTCAGCATGAATATATGCAATGCAAATGATCATGGATGTCTATTTTTGTTTCTTTTCATATGCAAATAAATGATAATGCAAATGAGTAATGAATAATGAGTAATGCAATTTTTTTCATTTTTCTATGCAATAAGATGAATGCAAATGAATGATAGTGAATGTATGAATCTATATAATATGCTTATGTATGCAGCTAAACATCTCAAAACACAAGTACTCGATCAGAGAAATGATGATGCTCCAACTCTCATTCAGCAGACAAAGAGGAAGCATTGGTACTATACCGAAATCACTCCAAATTCATAGAATGCAGAATGAAATGCAAGATGAGATGCAAAATGAGATGCAACCTAAACCTAGTCACTGGACTTTGAAAAGCTTAATTGTCATCATTGAGCATTTTACAATTATAGCAGGCATAATAGAGTTCATTTCTTTTCATGTGCAATATTAATTATCTTGTCCGCAATGACTTTTTTTTCTCGTTCATATCCTTGGACAGATTACGCATTGATGTGGATTGCACAATGAAGAAATTCCCTCAAAACCAACAAAGAAATGATGGGAACCTCCCTGTAGTATTCAAATAAGTGGAGTCGAGGTATGTGAGGCAATTCCTCCTTGATGTGAAGGCTCTTATCATAGACACCCAGCTAATTTAGATGTTTCCAGATCATTGGGATCATTCCTTCAAGCAACAAACAAGAAAATATTATGCTCCCAATCCTTGCTCCTCTTAGTCAAGATAGACTTCCTCCAGTTACTCAGAGGGATAATAATCAAAAACCAATATAAAAGACAACACACAAATACAATTTTCATGCATAGCTCAAACAACTTAGTGATTGTTTTCAGTTATGTTGTTTTGCTTGTTAACTCAGTGATAAAACTCTTCAGTAGTTAGGAGACAGGTGACTGACTCGGAGTGGATGACCAGGTTTCATTGTCGTAAGGTTGACTTGGTTGATACTACTTAGGACATGTGATGTGCTCTGTCGATTACCTAAGACTATGACATTGATTGATTTCAAGCCATGAGGGTTCCAACGAACCAGGATGTCACAAAAGTGACTGAAATATGTACAAGCAAAAGAAAATATGTAGGAAAGCAAGAATGCCAATGTTGCGTTGATAGATGGAGCGCTTGAGTACAAGAGGCGCCTGTTTACCAGGTTTTCACCTACTTGGCAGAGATTCATTTTTATTTTTTTCCAAGGTGCCTGTTTACCAGGTTTTCACCAGGGCATTTTCTCTCTTTTTTCCTTTTTTTTTTTCTTCTGTTTTTGTTTTTTCTTTTTTTTTCCTTCAAGACTTTTTCTGGTTTTTAGGATTTCTTCAGAACATTTTCTGATTTTTATGATTTCTTCAGGACATTTTCTGATTTTTTAGGATTTCTTCAGGACATTTTCTGATTTTTATGATTTCTTCAGGACATTTTCCGTTGTAAAAGCTGATGGAACAGAGAATATCTAGGTGAAGAATTTCTTCAGATGGATGGTGTTAATTGGTTCATAGAGCTGTTCTCCTTCCGATGTAGAGAGTTGATAAGCACCAGAGCCGAAAGCTGTAGTGACGATATAGGGACCCAGCCAGTTGGGTTCAAACTTCCCTTTGTTATCTCGAAACTGTTTATTTTTAGGATTCTCTCTGAGAACTAAGTCACCAACTTGAAATTCTCGGTGTCGAACTTTCTTGTTATATCCTCTGGACATTCTCTTTTGATACACTCTGAGATGATCAAATGCCACTTGCCGACACTCATCCAGCAATTCAAGCTCTTGCAATCTAGATATTCTATAGTCCTCATCAGTAACAAGACCTTGCAAGGAAACTCTTAGAGAAGGAATTTCTACTTCAATGGGTAATACTGCTTCAGACCCATACACCAAAGAAAACGGTGTAGCCCCAGTAGGTGTTTTGATACTTGTTCTATAAGCCCTTAGTGCAGGATTGAGTTGCAGATGCCAATCCTTCCCAAATTTGTTCACTGTTCTGTGCAAGATAGTCAGTACGTTTTTGTTAGATGCCTCTGCTTGTCCATTACCTTGAGGGTAATATACTAAGGACCAGCGTTGTTTGATTTTAAACTTCTCACGAAGTTCATCTAGATCTTTGTTCTTAAAATATCCTCCATTGTCTGTTATAATTGATGAAGGTATACCATACCTACAGATGATATAGTTAAGAATAAATAGAGCTACTTGTTTTCCTGTTGCCTTGATGAGTGGAACTACTTCTACCCACTTAGTGAAGTACTCAGTGGCAGTGATAATAAATTTATGTCCATTAGATGATGCAGGATATATTTGGCCTATTAGATCGAATGCCCACTGTTGGAAGGGCCAGTGCGTTACAAATGGTATAAGATCTCTTGCAGGAGCGTGGATAAGGTGCCCATGTAACTAACACTTTTCACAGGTTTTAGCAAATTTAATGGCTTCCTTCTCCATGTCTGGCCAGTAGTATCCAGCCCTTAGTAGTTTTCATGCTAAATTTAGACCGTTCGAATGAGATCCACAAACACCTTCATGAACTTTGGATAATGCGCATTGGGACTCCTCAATTTCTAGACATCTAAGCAAAGTATTATCTAAACCTCTCCTGAATAAGTCGTTAGCAATGATGACGTACCATGATGCATTTCGGATTAGGTTTCTTTTTTCATTTCAGGAAAGATTGGCAGCGACAACTTGGTCACAAAGGTAAGAGTAAATGTGGCTATAATGAGATGAGTCATGTCCAATAATAGAACAGACTACTTGGGACTCGGGAGAATCATAGGTAGGGTAATGTAACTCTTCCACTAGGAATTCAAAGCAAAAATTAGACTCTTGTAGCTGTGGTATAGATACCAAAGTAGCCATTGCATCTGCCGCTCTATTTGCTGTTCTGGGTATCTGCTGAAATGATACGGAGGTGAAATATTTCTTGAGGTCATCCACCATCCTCTTGTAGGGCATCAGTTTCTCATCTTTCGTCTGATATAGGTCATTAATCTGGTTGATAATGAGTTGAGAATCTCCATAGATGTGTAATTCTATGATCTTCCACTCGATGGCCAGCTTGATCCCATTTACCAAAGCTTCATACTCTGCAATATTGTTTGTGCAAGGGAAGAGAAGTTTGTAAGCTTTTGGAATTGAGTATTTCTAGGGAGTAATAAATAGTATCCTGGCACCAGAGCCATGTTGAGTAAAAGACCCATCAAAGAACATCTTCCATGATTGTTCAGTAAGGTGCATGATTGATTCATCTGGGAATTCTATATGCAGGGGTTGATCATCTTCAAGTGGAGCTTCAGTAAGTTGGTCTGCAATAACCTGTCCTTTAATAGTTGTACGTTCTACATATTCAATGTCAAATTCTGTAAGGACCATGACCCATTTGGCCAGTCTTCCTGTAAGTGTTGCTTTACTGAGAAGGTACTTAAGTGGATCAATCTTGGCTACCAGCTTAATAGAATGTGCCAACATATAGTGCCTTAATTTTTGTGATGCAAAGACTAATGCTAAGCATGCTTTTTCTATTATAGTGTAATTCATTTCATATGACACCAATGTTCAGCTGATGTAATAGATAGCTCGTTCCTTTTTATTGTCATCCTGTTGTGCCAGAAGTGCCCCCAGTGAAGTATCTATAGCTGATATGTACAGGATCAGTGGCTTACCTTGAATCGGTGGCATTAATATGGGTGGATTAGAAAGATATTCTTTGATTTGTTGTAAATGTAGTTCACAATCTTTATCCCAGTTGTATTGAATCCCTTTCCTTAATACCTTCGTGAAGGGTTGAGCCTTGTCAGCTAGCTGAGATATAAAATGCCTTATGGACTGAAGACGACCTTGTAGACTTCTCATTTGACTGATATTCTTGGGTGGAGGCATGTCCATTATAGCTTGGACCTTTTCAGGATCAACCTCAATTCCCTTTTTTGAAATTATGTAACCAAGTAATTTTCCTGATGTGACTCCAAATGCACACTTTTTTGGATTTAAGCGGAGCTTGAATCTTTCCATTCGATCTAATATGAGGCCTAGCTCTTGAATCTGTGTAGATCTCTTCATAGTTTTTACCAGGGTGTCATCTACATAATCTTCCATGTTTTTATGCATCATATCATGGAAAATAGTGGTTACTGCTCTTTGGTAAGTTGCTCCTACGTTCTTTAGACCAAACGGCATAACATTCCAGCAGAAGGTTCCCCACGCACATGTGAAGGTTGTCTTCTCTTGATCTTTAGGTGCTATCTTGATCTGATTGTAACCAGAGAATCCATCCATTAATGAATACATCTCATATCCAACAGTCATATCTACTATCATGTCAATGTTGGGCAATGGAAAATCATCTTTTGGACATGCCTTGTTGAGATCCCTGAAATCTGTGCAAACTCTTATAGATTTGTCTGCTTTTGATACAGGTACTATGTTGGATATCCATTCTGTGTAGTCTATAGCTCTGATAAATCCAACTTTTAGCAATTTCTCTAGTTTAGCCTTGACTAGTAGTGCCACATGAGGATGCATTTTTCGGAGTTTTTGTTTGACTGGTTTAACTCCTGGTATAATAGAGAGATGATGCATGATGAGATCAGGATCTAGTCCTGGCATATCTGAGTATGTCCATGCAAAGTTAATCTTCTTTTCTAAAAATAGATTGGTGAAATCTTTTAACTCTTCTGCTAATAGTGATTGGGCTAAATGAATGACATGCGGTATCTCTTGACTCCCAATGTTCACTGGCTTAGTTGGTTCGATCAATATGGAAGATCTCTCCTAGAAGTGGCTCGGTAGTATATCAAGTACCTCACCTTTAGGCGCCTCATAGAGGTTTTCACCTTTGGGTACGTCCTTTATTTTCTCTTTTTTAGAGTCTGACACCGCCACAATGTGGTTTTCGCTATCAGATCTTTTATTCTTATTTTTCTTGTTTTTGCGACTAAGATACTTGATATCCGCTTCAGTCATGTTTTCATTTTGTTCACTGGTGGAAGAGTACATGGGTTCAACTACATTGAGATAGTAGGCTAGTGTATAGTCATTGGCAAAAGTAGGCACATTCAAGGGTTGGTTATAAAGAGTATTATCAATCAGTTCTGGATGTATTAAGGATAAGGTTGGTACAGGCTCAAGAGAGTTCACGGTACTATCATCATTATTTTGAACCGACCAATCGAGTTCCAGAATACTACCTTGCGTATGTGTCTCGAGACCAGGAAGAGTTATGACACGAATATCATCTTTCATGTTAGTATTTATTGGACCTAACTCAACTGACCTACTTCTAGCATCATTGTCTACTTCAGACTGGGCTACATAGCTTGGTATAACAATAGACAATATTTCATTATTCATGATAAAGTAGTCATAATGCGTTGTTGAATAGTTGTTGTCATAGATAGAGCTCCTGTCTGAGCCATTAGAGTCATAGGATGGAGTTGTTGACTCATCTTCAAGTGGTTTAGTGAAGGTATATATAATATCAACACCCACATCCTTGATGCTGCAAGTTCCTTCTTGATTTGGTTCATTGATTGCTTGCATTTGACACACTTGTGGACATGACTTTGACGATTCTGTTAACCCCTGTCGTTTGTTCCATTCAACTTCTTCTGGACTGATGATTGGTTCTCTTGCTCTAGCTTCTAGTTCTTCTTGTGTGATTCCGTACTTGATTTGTCCTGTCTCATTAAGAGAATTTGTAGGTGAAGGACTTGCTTGTGTCCTTTCTTTCTTCAGTTGTCAGTCATAGTCTTCTTGTCGTTTTAATCTAATTTCTTCTATTTCCTTTTGCATTCTTAGGCATATCAGCTCTTGTGCATCATCTGCGGTATCCCTGAGTTCTTCAAGCATTTCTATAGTAGATGTATCTGAGATGTGATCTGGACCCCATTCATACTCATTTGAATCAGTTTCTGAGTCATCTACTTGTTGTCTGCCAGTATATGTGACCGGAATGTTCAGTGGTGCAAACAATTCTCTGATTCTGTATATTTCATCTCTCATATCCTCTGGAGGGTCTACTTCATGTTGTATCATAGCTGATACAACTGGAACTTGATTACCATCTGTTTCCTTTCCCTGGGTGGATAATTCTTTTTGTTCGCCATCACATTCCTCCTGAGTTTGTTGAGTATTAATTTCTTGTGTTGTTAGAGGTAGTACCTTTTTCTTCCACTTACGTTGATGGCAAGGTGTGTGCTTATGATCTGATGACTTTCTTGGATCATATCCCAGTCCAGCTTTATCATTGGTCGACTTAGTTTGTAGCTGAATAGGTTCAACAATACCTTTTTGACATTTGCCGAGAGGACCAGTACCTGAATATCTCATGCGTTGAAGCATCTTATAGCCTGGACCATATTGCGGTGGAGAAATCTGACAATGTCATATTTCTTTATCTGCACTGTCTTCTTTGAAGAGTGATTTAAGGACATCATCCCCTTCTATTTCATCTGCAAGAGAAGTAGAGGACTGTATAAAGGTGCCATCATAAATGACTTTTGGAGTTGAAGTTTGTGGCCTCATGCCCTCTGATGGTTTTCCTGACTCTCTTGGTGATGGAGGAAGAGACGTGAGTGAAAGTATAGGCTCTATCTTGTAACCATCCAACATTGATGGTACGTAGATGGTACTGCTTTCATTTCATGAATCCATGGCCTACCCAGTAAGATGTTGTATGAAAGATGAAGATCCAGGACTTGAAAAATGATATCTCTCTCCACAGGTCCTACTCTGATTGGTAATGATACCAGTCCCTTAGAAGTTCTTTCTTCTTCATCATAAGCCTTGATTGTTATCTTCTTTGTTGGATCAATAACATTTTCAGAGAATCCTAGCTGTGTTAATAGATTGTAAGTACAACTATTCAACCCAGTGCCTCCATCTATCAAAACACGTTTAACGCGGTGTTTATGGATCATGGCTTCAATGTGTAATGGCTGGTTATGTGGATGAATCAGTGAGTTATCATCTTCTTCAGAGAACATGAGGTAATGAGGGGAGGTCAGGTGACCTAGCATAGATTGAAACCAATCTATGTCTAAATCTTTAGGAACACTGGTGGTAAGTAGAGCCTTGTCTAGGACTTCTTTATGAGCAGAAGAGATCTTCAGCAGTTCTAGAATGGAGATCTAAGCATTGGTTCTCTTTAATTGTTCAACAATACTATAGCTAGGAGAAGATGATGAAACTAGTTGCTTTGATTTGGCCATGATTGTGTTTGTTTGTTTATTTGGCAGTTTTGATGTTGTTTGATCAAAAGTGGAGGAACTATCTCCTGGGAGAGAAATCTTCCTTTGAGCATGAGTCACGGCATTAGTAGCTTGTGCTTGATTTTGACGATCCTGGACTATGATCACATTGCAATATTCTGGTTGAATAGATTCAATCATGTTGATCACATTATCATTGTTAGTGTAAGTATAATTGACTCTAGCTCCTCCCTTGGATTTTGAGGAATCTCCTTGTTCATAAGTGGGTAAGGGATCTTTAAAGGCCTTATGATTAGCATTAGTTGTGTGATTTCCCACAACGATCTTGCCTGCATCAATGAGATCTTGTATTTCATGTCAGAGTTTCATGCAGTGGTTTATGTTATGTCCCTTGTTCCAATGGTAGTCATAGTACTCATTTCTCTCCACCATTTGGGTCTAATTTTTGGATCATAGGGTCGGGAATTGCCTGGCAGTGTTATCAGATTATTTGCCAATAAAGTTTTAAAAGCCGATTCATATGACTCATCTAGAGGAGTAAACTCACACTTAGGCTTTGAGACCCAAGGTTTGTCTTTAAACCACTCTCTTGTTTTCTTTGGGGGATTCTCTGTTGTAGTTTTAGTTGCCTTGAGTGCTTGTGTGCCACTGGCTAAGTTAAATATTGTGGATTTTGTTTTTGCTTGAATAATATCTACCACTCCATTGCTAACAACGTTCTTGTTGTTGTCTTTGCTATATTTCCAGTATTTACTCTTTTCTTTAGAGCTAGAACCTTGCGATGTTTCTTTCCAAAGTGATATATCTCCCTTTTTGATAAGTACATCTTCCATTCTGAGAGCGTTATCTACCATTTTGTTGAATGAAGGGTGCACTTGCATCTAGACACTGTATTTCAATTCAGGGACTAAGTTGTTGACGAAGATGTCCATTTTCTCAAGATCTAGGATAGTCCGTGAATATCTAGAGAACATCTTTCTCCATCGTTGGAGGAAAGTGAGAAAGGGTTCTCCTGTCTTTTGTCTGATATTGCAAAGCTCTATCATAGTGACTAGGTGACGAACATTGTATGAGTATTGTTGTAAAAATAGTTGGATTAGTTCTTCAAACATTTTTATCCCTTTGGGTAGACTTGCGAACCATTCCATTGCTTGACCTCCTAAACTCCTTGGGAAAAGGTGCATGAGGTACGTTTGATCATGCATGAACTCCATACAAGCGGCACAGAACTCTCTGACATGATCATCATACCTGTCAAATTTTGGTATCTCAACTTGTGAAGGAAATGGAGACATGTAAAGGTTTTTGTCAAATGGGAATGGACATATTGTGTCCAAAGAATATTGTTTTGGTGTTTTATCTTTGTTTTCTATTCTTGTGACTGCAGTTTGTAATGCTTGCATTTGTTTGCTCATTTTTCCCCATGATGTCTCTTCCTCTTTAGCAATGAGGGCCTCCACATTATAACCAGTAGGGAGTTTGGCACCTTGTTTTGCTAATTCTAGGAAATAGTCTTCTTTTTCCCTAGCCATGATGACCTTCATCATTTTCCAGAATTCTTTATTATGCTGACATCTATGTACTTCGTCTTCAGGAGGTTCAGGAAGCTCGGACTCAGTTGATGAATCGCTGTCAGTGGCATGATTGTTGAAGTCATCATGAGTGTTTTGTTTATTAGCTTCTCTTTCTTGTCTTTCCCCAGACATGGTGGGAGATAGGGGTTGATTGAAGATTGGTATATCGTAAGCTGGTATCTGTGACGAGGGCAGTTTATTGTAAAAGGGGTTTTCTTTGAAGAACGGATTGTCTTTGGTCGAAAAGAGGGTTTCTTTTTCTTTGTCCTTTTTGTTGCGAGAACTTCAGAAAGAAACCAACGGTTGAGATCAAATGATGATGAGCGGTCAAGATTTTCCAAGAGGAAGCACAATCCAGGTGAATTGATGTGATTGGATGCTTTTCTCAGTTTTAAAGGAAATTGAACTAAAATTAAGATTAAATCAGGAAAAAACTGATTTATTATCTATTTCATTCAATTTTAATATTTAATTGTTTTAATTGCTTTCTTTGAGATTATTTATCAATTTTTAATTTGTTTTTTTCAAAGATTATCTCCAATTGATTTCTTTTCTCAAATTTTAATTCTTTTTTGTCAATTAATTCCTTTTTTGATTTATTTCCATTTTTGAAGATTTGTGCTCATAATTGATTTATTTAATTGAATTAATTCCTCTTTCTTGATTTGTTTCCTTTTTTGAAGATTTATGGCAATTTGATTTATTTAATTAAATTAATTCCTCTTTTTGATGATTTAATGGCAAATTGATTTATTTAATAAAATATGCTAGGATATTTAATAAAATAAATAAGATAATTGTTTAAAATGATTTACTTGGAATGATTTAATTAATTAAATAAATATTTAATTAATATTGAGTGATTGATTTTGCCATGTGACATTGGATGATTAAAGAATTAATTGTGTGCTCAAGATTGATTTAATTGCCTTTGGTTAGGACCTTGGTGACGTTGTCGAGATTAGGGGCTCATGGTTTAGATGACCATTTTTAGGGTATTACAGATAGAGAGAAGATTGGTAGACAAGTTAGGAACATAAAGAACATTCTCAAATGTTCCATCATCCATGACAACCGAACCTTTCCCTTCTACCTCAACTTGTGTATCATCACCTATGTAAATGTGAGGTACCTTAGATGGCTCCAATGAAGAAAACTGCTCCTTTGTAGAACCCATGTGATAAGAGGCACCTGAGTCAAGTATCCACTGCTGTGAAGAACTTGTTGTAGCCACAAATGCTTGCCCTTTTCCCTTAGACTATGAGGAAGTGGAAGGAGATGAGTCCTTCTTGTTCTAGGTAGATGACAAATTGGTGTTGTTCTTCTTAAGGAGATTTGTCAACTCATCAACTTGCTTAGTGTGGCATCGATGCTCATCATGATCATACTTCTTGCAATAAGCACAAGTTGGTTTTTCCTATTGTGGCTTTGACTTAGATTGCTCCTTCTTCTTATTGGAATCTTTGCCTTGAATCCCTTGACTCCCTTGATTAGTCACCAAAGCCTTGGACTTTGAAGACTTGAGAATCCCCATGTTCAACAACTTATATTGTTCCAACATCAACATCTCTATCAAAGCATCAAATGAAGGCATAGTGTAGGAACTCCCCACTGTCAAGCGATGGGTTTGGAAGCCAGAAACAAATGCTGCATATTCGGGTGAAAGCTTGTCCAATAAGTTGAATGTAAATTGAGCATCTTTTTTGTCAATTCCACAATCCTTAAGCTTTGCTATTAGCTCATTTGCCTTGGTGACATAATCTTGGATTGTATCAAAACTCTTGGGATCCAAGTTGGTGAGCTCATTGTCAATCTTGTAGTCTCTGATTTCATCAACTTGACCATACAATTTTTGAAAGATATCCCAAGCCTCTTTGATTGTAGTACACTTCCTAATGTGAAAAATGAGGTCATTTGATACATACTTACGCAAAGTTCCAAGAGCCATGCAATTTTTAGTGAGTCATTCTAATTGAGCATTATGATCAGCCTTAGGATCTGTTGGTGCTACTATTGTTCCATCTGTGTAATGCGTGAGTCCTTTTTCCATTAGTTTGCTCCATGCTTTTATTTTCCAAGATACATAGTTATGTGGAGTTAAAGGTGGAAATTTATGAGGACTCATAGCAACAAAAATGAAAGAGCACAAGGAAAGAGAGGTACAATCACACAAGACAACCCTCAAAATTCACTCAATCAAAGAACCCCCCCAAAATGATGATTTGGCACTTTATACTTAGTACGTGTACAATGAGCCACTTACAAAAATGACAAAGTGGACTTCTGATTTCAACATTACAACTACCTCAATGAGGTCAAAGGAGACTCAAACTGATAATGCAAGAGATCTAAACTAAGATCCAAGAAAATTACAAGTGCTAAGTAAGCCACAAAAGATTAATCTCTGAAAGTATAATATCCACTCAAAATCTCTGCAAACTGATGATAGATTATGAAAGTAGACGGAAAAATATGCACTTTAAAAAAAACAGTGCCTAAAAAAGAGGTCGTATGAGCCCAAACGAAGCCTTTGAAGTTGCAAAATTGAGGATTGGACAGGTACAATTGAGAGAATCTGAAAATTCTAAAAAAACTACTCACCAAGATTAGAAAATAACCACACCACTGTGGAGAGCACAAAAAATTAGCCCAAATAAAAAAAAATTGCACCCAAAAAGGAGCAAAATTGAGCGAGTTATAGGCCTTCAAAGTTGACCCAAAAAATCAAACTGCTCAATGGTGAGGGGTCTAAAATTTTCAAAAAAGGTGCTGACATCAGCAATTCTCTATGTTAAATTTGACGGCTATCCAGTCGTCATATAACCACCACACCTCCTTGCTAACCGTATGGATAGGGTGACGTGCGCGCAGATGTGGCAAAGATTGTGTGGCAGGTGACTTGGATCGTTGACTGGGCAATCAAGTATGCCTATGTAGTAGGTCTGTGTGGTATGCTAGTGTGTGTCTATGTGGATCACCACATGGCAAAGGAGGGGCCACCGACGGGAGGAAGGTCCTGTGGGGCAGCATAGAGTAGTACCAAACGACGACGGCAAGAGCTCGGTCGACAGTGAGCTCAGTCGGGATGGTGGGGGCTGCGGGTTCCAATGGAGAGTGGCAGGAGCTATGGGCGCTGATGGAGATGGCGGTGCCAACAGGAGCTGCGGTAGTTGCCGGTATGAACTGGCATGATGATATGATGATAATGTATGTTGTCATTGATGTCAATAAGTACAAGTGAACCGAAGATTGGAAGAAGTTGGTGAACCGGTATGAAGTGAACTGGTGTTAGGGTTTCACTAAGTGTGACTACCGGTTGGTAGTCTCAGCTCTAGGGTTTCTGGTTTGGCAATCTAGCTTGTGCAATGCAACCGGTGACATTCTGTGATGAGTTAGCAAAGAGATGAGGATGAGATCGAGATGCCATGTCAGTTTTGTAGGCGTGAAAGATTTCCTTGAGTATCTTGCATGTGAAGGTTGATTGCATTAAATGTCTACCTCGGGAATGAACATTCTTCTTAGCAGCATGAGAAGAAAGAATGTTGGGTTACTGATTCCTATGTGTCGTGAAGAATGGACAATGCAAAATGACTTGTGATCTATTCAAGATTGTTTCATTCTATGAAAAGTGTTTGGACGGTCAGGATTGGACCACCTGTAATTGTAAACCTAAATGCTTAGGGTTTATGGTGTATGCTACCGACCTAACTGTTGTCTATAAGGTCGATGATGTTTTTTATTGTAAGTTGTTGGCAAATGTTGTGTGTGTATCCGAGTGATGAGATACTTACCAGACCAGTGAGTGGAAAACTACAGAGTGTGATTGCAGAGTAGAGGAACTAAAAAGGATCTGCCTTGGCATGTAGTGTTGTTATCAGATCAGAGTTTTACCTGTTGTCTTCTAACCATTTCAACAGAAGGAAAATCCCATTATTGGGTAGCTTTAATAGGCTTATTGTAAATCCTCTAACTAGGTGACTCAAGTTCATTGAGTTCTTAAATCCTCTAGCAAGGTAACTTTTAATAGGGTATATAGCCATCCCTTAACCGAGTGATCTTTAACAGGATTGGTTCCTAGCAGAACCTTATTATAAAGTCTTTAACCGGACTAGGCTCCTAATAGAGCGAGCTTCAAAAGAGTTCAAAAACAAGTTTGTGGGTATTCATCCCCACCATGATTTTTCCCATTTGGGTTTCCACGTGAAAAATCTGTGTGTCATGAGTTGTGCATTTTTTTTTCATGTGATGATTAAGTATTCTTTGTTTAAGTGGTTATGCATGCAGAGCTAATGGTTTTGGTATTGTTGATATACCACATGTATATGTTTATGGGTGAAGTAGTTATCGAGTGTTAAATGTATTTGAAGTATTCAATTTTACTGGTTTTGACTGTCTAAAGTCTTACTGTGTGTAACCGATATTGCCATGGTCAAGTTCAGTAGTGAAGACAACCGATTAGCATTGTTTTAACTTGATAAGTTGCGGAGAGAAGTTTTTGTATGTACTGATCACTTCCCCCCTCTTAGTACCAGTTAGGGCATCTGTTGTTCATCATTATTCATCAGCCGGAGGTCGGGAGCTACCGGAGGTCGAGTGAATGCCTCCGCCGGGAGTCGAAAGGATGCCCATTTGACAGGTACGGTGCGTGGGGCCTGCAGTCGCAGGTCTGACAATATGAGTCGGGGGTGGGGTAATGCCCCCCCCGACAATAATATATGATTTAAAAGAAAAAAAAACTTTTACAATTTTTTTTTTTAAATCTGCAAATTTTGGAACAATTCAAATTAATTTTTTCATAGTTTTTGAAAATCCGTACCGTATTACCCGAATTGGGTAGAAAATTCCTCCAACACCCAAAATTCGACTTTCGCCAAAATAGGTCGAGTTATGGAAACAGCCTCCCAAACGTAATGGTAAGGTTGAAAACGCTCTAGGATGCCTCCAAAATGCACAATACCTCAGATCCAAAATTAGAAGCCTTCCAAGATGTCTCCCAAAACCAATCAATGAAGCCCCAATGACTCTGATACCATGTGAGATTTTGTCAAGATCAAGGGCACAATGAAAAACACACAAAATAGAGACAATAGTTTGACAAAAACAAATTGTATTCTCATCAATATGCAAAAGTGATCAGCTAGATTAACCAATACAATGAATATGGACCTGCTTATATAGGCAAGGCCAAATGGATTTGTGATCACACAATCATGACATGTGGCTCAATGAGAAACAAGGGTAAGTAAGAAAAAATAGGTGTAGGTAGGAGAAATAATATAATATTCCACAAGAGGTGGATCACCCACTGAATGTGGAATGTAACAGCAAGATAAAACCACAAAAGGTGGAATTTCTCCTACAAGCATCATCCCTATGTGTACACTTCCCTAAGTGTCTCATATCCAAACTACGATGAGATGCATTATCCTAAGTCAACTTAAGCAAAGTGTAATTATATCCTATAAGAATAAATAATTACACCAACAGATTCAAATAAGCCTATCACTTCTTCAATGATACCTTCATCTCACAAACAACAACATTTTTTAAATGGCCTACCAATTGACCTCATGTATTGCACGTGTATGCAAAAAATAGACCAAATTTTTCCCTAATTGACATTCCACATCTATTCGGTGTACCCATTACACACCAAGGTGCCATTGCTAATTAGATTAAGTTGAAATGGCATAAACTATAAACATTTGTTAACATTAGATATAAATAAGAAATTGATTGAAAATTCATATAAAAACAATAAAATACTCAAATAATTTTGATTTATATAAAAAAGTATTATATCAAAATTTAATTGTAAATTATAGATACACAATGATTAAAATCGTAAAATAAAAAAAAAGATTAATTGAAAAAAAAAACCATATCACACTTTTGATTATTGTAATCCAGCTAGATAAAATATTTTCAAAAGTGATTAAAGAGTAATATATATTATATAAAAGCAACCAAAAGTTTTTCCAACGGGTTTCCTCACATTCTCAGCTCTTGGGTATCACATTTACTCCTCTCCATGCTAGATCAGGCCGTCTTGTTAGAATAGAGAGAAATTCACGGTGAGAGGGTTCCTTGCCCAATTCTTGTAGGTAATGGACTATTAATTACACAACAGATTCATAAATGTTCTTAAATTCCAGCCAAAACGGAGATTTTGAGATAGGTCTGCAAGTTTGGATGCTTCCTCACTGTCTACACAAGTGTCAGCATCTCATCTTTGTTCAATTCTGATGAGAAGTCTCTGTTTAATTCTGTTGAGATTGTAATATTTGTTAAGTAATCTCTGTTCAGTTCTGTTAAGAGATTGCAATATAATTCGTTTGCTATTCACACATTTGTCGACTCTGTTTTGTTTGTGGTTACGGCTTGTATGGAATTCCAGTGTAAAGTTTTCCCTTACTAGATTGGTAAGTATGACATTTCCTTACGTTAAGTGAATAATCTGTTGTTTTACTTTACATTTTCTTGTTTGGACGAATGCTGTGAATGATTTTCTCTGAGTTGGAGGTTGAACTACCATTTCCGTTTTTGTAACGTGGATATGTTAATTCAGAAAATATGTTTGAACCCTCGGTCTCTGTGAATTTTACCAGTTTTCTTTTGCCGGCTTATAGAAAATATAGTTTGTAGATTTACAGTAGTTCAAAGCCCCTTCGAAATTCTGAATTAAGTGTTATTTTTTAATATTAAGGAAGCTTGATTCTTGAAGATGGTTTATAGTTTAGGACTCCAAAATGCTTTCCTGTAAATGCGAGCAACACTAAATATCTACTACACCGGCAGTCCTGTGACGAACTTTGCTAACTCGTTTTTGTAAATTATAGGGTTTGCAAATCAAAAACCTCATTAAAGGAGAACTTTTCTGCTCGAAAACAGGGCCTACGTTTGTGATTTAGGTTTTCCTTTCCTTGAGGCCGGGCTTTTCTGACTGGAGAACAAGCTTTATGTCAAGTTTAGCATTTCAAACTAAGACTATCTAAAATGCTTAGCTAGATCCACTAGCTTCATTTTCCCAGCAGATTTCTCTGCCTATGGGCAGTGTCAGTGTTTAAGGATTTTAGATTTTAACATGTATCTGGATACCACTTATAGGGTTTTTTAATTTCTACTTTTTGAGTCCTTTTCAAGACCTTTCTTCAGAGAAATTGCAAGATCAATAATTTCTCTGTTGGCTCTTTCAAACCACATACAATAGTTTTTATTGATTTTGAACTTGTGACTATAGGAAACGTGGACCAGACCAACTAGTATCCCACGTTAGGAGTACCCATAGGATAGCAGATTCCGTAGGGAAATCCTCTTGCCGGGCATGCATAGGTGAAACTATTAGGTGAACAAGGTTAGGGTGATTCCTGGTGCAATTATTGGTAATTGCCATGTTACTGTGCTTGCCTTGCCTTTCATAACATGTGCATGCTTCCCACGGTGAATTTCTGTGTTGGAAGATTTGAACTCACGCATCCTGAACAATCATGGGTTAGCTTTAGCTTTTGAAGGTTGAACCTTACAAGCTCAAAATAAATAAATCTTTAAAATGTTAATGTCCGTAGATTTCGAGTAAAGCTATTGCTCTGTTTCCTTTAATAGTGACTACCTTCGAGTAAAGCTATGAGTTACTTCTTGATGAATTTTAATTTTAATGTTTAATCCTTTGTGTGCTTCACATGATAGATTATGGCATGACCTCAACTTTTCTTGTATTGAACAGTTCAGCATAATTAGTTCGGAACTTTTCAAACCAATAACAATCCTGTCATTTCTAAGTAACATTGAATAGTACCTCCTGTCAGTTTTTAAGATTCTGGTCAGGATTTGCTTCCATGGCTATTTCGTGACTTTCTATTTCTTATTCATTTATTTTTGGATTTGCAGGGATTGGCAATGCAACATTGTTAAGCAGCAACATCTGGGCAAAATTGAGATTGATATTCAAGCAGTTTTGAAGATCTAAAACTGCATTTTACTGCTTGTACAAATGATTATTGGATATACTTAGAAATTGTAGTACCAAAAGTTTGCCATTTTAAAAGTTATAATCGCACAAATATGGAGAAACTCATTATACTGAATAGTGTGTGTTGTGATTGAAGATCTTATTTGCCCATAACATTAGTACCCGCTTCTTCTTATCTCTTAATACAAGCGATTATATGCATCTTACAGAATTGGTGGCAAGCAGCTCTAGATCATCAATGCTTATTTCATTTGTGTGATCCTCATTGAAAACTATGGAATTTTATTACCATCCTCTGTCACTTGACAGCCAAAAAGCATGCCTGGTGATGGAAGAGAAAAATATTAAGTGTGTTTTGCATCATGTAAATCCTTTGAAGGCAAGGAACTTGGATGCAGAGTATTTCAGGCGAAATCCTACTGGGAGTATTCCTGTTCTAGTTGCTGGGGAACAAATTTTGTGTGAACCACTGGCAATTATTCAGTATGTTCTTTCATTTATAATTGTATGTAATTATCTTCAAAAGCGTTACTAGGAAAGCCTATTTTCTTTATTTTGGTATCCTAACAGTTGTCTATGGTTTAATAGGTATCTTGCCAATATTGAAAAACCCTTAGGCAGTAACAGAGTAGATCACGAAAAGGTTTGGGAGTGGCTAGAGAAGATTTATTCATGGGACTCGAAACTCTTTACTTTAAGCCACTGCCCGAATGAGGCTCTTCATTTTTTTAGCAAATTCAAAAGGCAAGTTGCAATTTCACGCATTGCAAAATATCCTGATCTTGCAGAGAAGTACCATAAACAACTTCAAGAAATGCACTTTATGGAGGAAAGATTGAAGGACCAGGATGCTTTGACTTCAAATAAGAATGAGCTTGTTAGCTTGCTGACTATTTCTGAGAATCAATTGAATCATACTGAATTTTTGGCTGGGTCTGAGTTTTCTGTGGCTGATTGTGCATTTATTCCTATACTTGCCAGAATTGAGGTATTGAAGTTGGACAAGGGATACTTTCATAAACGTCCTAGGCTTTTGTATTACTTGGAGCAAATGAAACAACGACCAAGTTATCAAGCTGTTATAGGTCCATATTCAACCACGTATGGAAACATGAAAGTTTTATTGCCCTCGATCTGTAACATGAGCATTAGGAGGATGTTACATAAATATTAGCATCTCTCTTTGCATTTTGTATCAGCAGGCACTCGCGGATAACACAGTGTGTCTGTTAGAAGGAGCTCCGATCTTTGAAAAGCTCTACTTTCAAAGCTTTAAAGATGCCTAAATGAGAATTTGTGCTCATTAAATAGAAAACTGCCCAACTCTCCTGGAAATAGATCCCTTGATAATTAAAAGGATTATGGCAGCTTTGGGAAACCTCTATCCATGGGCTGGATTTTGCTGTCTTCACGGGTGTCAACATCCTAAGGATTTCTGTTGAGCGTTTGTTCTTTTTAAATGTAATTTACTGGTTGCAGTATATGCCAAGGATTCCTTGGACTGTTTGTTCATTCTACATGCAATATATTGGTTGCAGAATTTGCAGAATAGCAGCTAGCAAATACAAACGAGCAAATGATTTCTGCAAGCTATAGAAGCTTTCATGTGTTGCCCTTTCTCTTTCTTGTTACACCTGAAGGCCTGTTGTCCTGTGTGTTATACTAGAACATTCTTCATGTTTTTCTTTCTAAGAAGCCATATAAAAAACCATTCATCCAATTGCCATAGAGGATTCTCTTGCAGCTTTCTTATTGTTGAGATGTCTTTCATAATGTGGAGTTTTGCAATACAATCAGCATGATCTGAGTTCATGTCAAAGGTTGATCAATGCTCCACTAGTGCAAATAACAAGCTTTTAATATTATAAATCTCTTTAAAACATAAGGCTTGGTGTCACAGTCACATTAATAATAGAAAGGATGAAAACAATATTAAGAAATAGCAAAACCACAAATTTATTTCCGAGTGAGGATGCAAATTGACTGTAAAAGTTCTCACTTGAGCTCATAGAGAATATAATGTAGAAAGTTTGAAAATGACAACAAAATCAATTTCCTCATAAATTGTAAATGCATCGTTAATTTTATAGGGATATGATGGGACAATGTATCGTATATTGTAAATTTTATACAAGACATCTATTTAAGTTGTGTTATGGAGGTGCTACCGTTGTAATGAATATATAATTGGAAAAAACAAATGCTTTAGGATACTGAAAATAGTAAAGGAAAAAGCAGTTACAATGTAGGGGAGAGGATCTAATAGCTGAATGTATTCTAAGAGTTGTTATAGAACTCTTTGATTTAATGTCTAATATTTTTAACAATACTACATCAATAGTTGTGACTTTAAAGTTGTTAGTGTTGATGATGACTCCTCTCGTAATTAAATGAAAATGCATTTCTTAAATCTAAAAAGCAACAAATCATGTGATGCCACATCAATGCACCAATAAAACATAACTTAGTGGACAAGTTTCACACTCATTTTTTGGACACTTTGGCAAAAAATATGTTGATGTGGCATCATATTTGATGATATGGCTCTGAAACCTTAAATGAGGGGACTTGTCAATTCAGCTGCTATAAAATATTGGGAGTAATTTGAAATTTTCATATAAGAGTTTGAGAAGCATGAAGTTAGGGTGCTATACTAAGCTGCTATAAAATATTGGGAGTAATTTGAAATTTCCATAAAAGAGTTTGAGAAGCATGAATTTAGGGTGCTCTACTATGAGATCCTCTCCCTTAGTTGAAACCAAGAGATGTGAATAGGCACATGCATGCATGTGATAAGGAAGAAGATTGGTGAGAAAGTGAGAAGGATTATATAACAAAATTATAATGTCATTGTAATGTTGAAAATTGTATGGTAGTCAATGGGCCCTTGGTCTACTAGTGAAGTTGAATGGCTCCAATTGAGCCCATTAAGGATTAAGTCTTGTTGAGTGCAAAGGCTCTAATAATTAGTATATAAATGACACATTTCAAAGTTCAAATTGGTAAATAATTTAATCTTATTTAGTTGTATTGTTGTGTATTTAAAAGAATAATTTACTCTTATTTAATCCATCCATTATTTTAGGCTAATTTCATAGGGCAAAACCAAACTAGTTCATATCTATTAGTATGAAAATAACTTCAAAAATTTTTAAGTTGAAATCTAAATGTGGACCTTCTGATTCGTGAGAGTGAAAAATGACCAAAAATAAATTGAAAATTCAAATTTAAATTCAAATAATCATTTCCCTCCAACTAACCATTAAATGCCAATTTAAGTACCAAATTTATAAACTTGTGTTTTTAGATGTCGCATTTAAGGACAAACCATTATTCACTTTTATATGATTGAAGAGAAATGTGATCATTATACTTCAACATCATTCAAACAAATCATAGAGCATCAATATTACATCATTTACTGGTGCGTTAACATCTTACGCATTATTACATTTATGTTATTTATTTTGTCTTTTCCATCAAATCATTAAGTTGATAGTAGGGGTTTGACCAAAAGAGAATACTCTTAGCCTAATAAGCGCCTAAATGGTGAAAATTAATGCCACTTTTTTTAACTTCAAGGGAGCATATTCTAAGAATTACAATCAATGAAGTTTAAAGTTACAATCAAGGAAGTTCTAAGTCAACTATTGTTATTCAAAGTGTAGTTTCTGGATTTGATTGTGTGGAAGATTTTTGCATCAATGTTTCAGATCACACTCCATGATCCATCATCAGGATGAAAAGAGTCAAATGTGGTGATGTCAAGATTATAGAACTATTGTTATCATTGATGTCAAGATTATGTGGTGATCACAATGGGGGGAGACTATTTGCAATCATTCATAAGTTGCAAAAATTGTCATGATTTACTCTTTTCATTGTAGAGGAACAATGGTGTGCTTGAATTGGACAAGTCCTCACAGGCATTTTAGTATTTGGAATCTATTTTTTAATCTCTTTGGTCACACAAGGGTTTCTACATTATGGACGCAGCTATTCTGGCTCCAAAATGGTAGTGTCCTACCAACGACATGCATAACATACATGCATACCCATGTGTTGGAAGTGCTAAAAATTGGCTTTTAAGTGTGCCCCTCCTGTGTTTTAAATCCTGGGGTTTAGGGTTTTAAAAGGGTTTTGCTACTGCCAAGTTTTCCCTTTGTTCTCCGAGACCATGTTATGCTTTGCAATTGACTTGCGTTTGTTAATGTCCTTGCCTTAAGTCATGGTTAGGAGGGTTCTTCATCGTTGGTTTACTAACCCCGAGTGTTAGGTTTTTATATCGGGTCGGTAACCTAAAGTATTGGTCGCCTAAAAGATTATTTTTATTCCCCTGATGATTAAGTCTAAGTCATAAATCCCTTAGGGAGGCCCCATCTCATGACCACTTTACCCATCATAAGTCTCCATGTGCTCTAAATATTCACTTAAGTGATGACCTTTGTATCACAGTTGCATAGGATAAGCAAATACAAAGGAAATGTGTGAGAGAAGCTTATCCCGCAAGTGTATTTGCAGTAGGTCTCAGTCTCGCGAGATAAGGAAATAACATTACTCAAGAGGAAATATTATCCTGTGATACATCTAAAGTAGAGAAAGTAGTGGCGTGGGATAAGAAAGGATTTTAAGAAGCAAAGGGAATGTTTATCATGTGACATCTTCATAACAGTTCAAAAGCAACACGGGATAAGGATAGGACTCAAAGAACACTAAAGAAAAGCTTATCTCGTGGTATCTTTAGGATACTGACAAAGCACCGTGGGATAAGAGATGATTCAAAGGAAAAAAGAAAGTGTTATCCCATGAGGTTTCCAAGATGCTAAAATAGTAGTGTGGGATAAGAAACGGTGAAGGAAGTAACAAGTGCAAAGGCTTATCCTGCAGTGCTCTTCATTATGAAGATCGGTCGCACGAGATAAGAAATAACAAAGGCTTTTAAGAAGCAAAGGGAATGTTTATCCCGTGACATCTTCATAACAGTTCAAAAGCAACGCGGGATAAGGATAGGACTCAAAGAACACTAAAGAAAAGCTTATCCTGCGGTATCTTTAGGATACCGATAAAGCACCGCGGGATAAGAGATGATAAGAAAGGCTTTTAAGAAGCAAAGGGAATGTTTATCCTGTGACATCTTCATAACAGTTCAAAAGCAACACGGGATAAGGATAGGACTCAAAGAACACTAAAGAAAAGCTTATCCCGCGGTATCTTTAGGATACCGATAAAGCACCACGGGATAAGAGATGATTCAAAAGAAAAAAGAAAGTGTTATCCCATGAGGTTTCCAAGATGCTAAAATAGTAGTGTGGGATAAGAAACGGTGAAGGAAGTAACAAGTACAAAGGCTTATCCTGCAGTGCTCTTCATTATGAAGATCAGTCGCACAGGATAAGAAATAACAAAGGATACTAAAGATCTTCTTATCTCGTGAAGACTACCGCCAGTTTAAAAGGGGTCATACGATAAGGTTGCAAGCTAAGGAAAGAAAGATTTCTTATCCCACGCATTCCTGTGGGGATAAGAAATAGGTTGAGGGATAAGGAAGTACTAAGCTAAGGGCTTATACCATGTGGGTAAACACATAAAGGAGAAGTGTTCTCAAGCAGTGAAGAGATAGAAGACTAAGGACATTGCGAGATAACATAATGACCTAAAAAGCATGCCTAAGGCCTTTTCTTGTGAAGGAAAACTAGGATAGTTGTTGTGCTACGGGATAAGAAAATAAAACATATACAAAGGAATCTTATCCTGCAGAGATAGTTAAAGCTATGAAAGATGGTGTAGAATAATTAAATGTGGAGATTTCAAGACTTAGGTTATCTCACATGGCTAAGATGGCTAGAATGACCAAAATGACATAAAAATTTGACAAGTCAAAGGTGATCGAAGGAGCTTTAAGAGAATGCCATGTCACTATTCCAAGGACATCAAAGATGATCTCGGTCGTTCCTTTCTCGATCAATAGTTGAAATTCAAATCTGGTGCCAACGACCAACTTTGTCCAGCACAAATGAATTAATGATGACACCATAAAAGAGAAACTCAACAACATTCTTCCACACCTTGCATCTGAGAGAATTCAGAGCAATTCCAGTGTGAAGAAGAAGAGCGAACTGCAGAGAACCAATGCGCCCTCAAGCGAATTCGGCCAAGCAGAAACCAATAAGTAAATTATTTCCCCATCCTTCTGCATTGCTAGGTTGTTATAGTTGTGTGTACACAGAGTCTTTCTATGTGTTCCCTATAGTCGGTAGGTTTTACGTCTACACTTAATTTTTTGAGCTTTCTTCATAGTGTTAAAATGGCCTCCCCTGCTAAAGATTCTACTATCCCCACTGTTGAAAATGTCCCCGAGACTGGTGCTAGCTCTGCAACACCAGAGATTACCCATGTTGTCCCTATTGATGTAATTGCGTCCATGCCAATGATTGAGAATGCCCCTGTAGTCAAGCCAAACCCCAAACCAATCTCACAAACATCCATGGAGGTCAAAGCTAGCCCCCCTCCAAAGGAAAAGGCCACTTAAGCCAAGAAGAGAAGGGCACCCCAAAAAGTTACTATTGTAACTTCAGATAGTGAGTCTTATGATGAGCCTACCCCTGCCCCTAAAGCTAGAAAACCTACCCAGAAGAGGAGGAGATTTGATCGAAAGACCTCTATTGAGGCACCCTCCATTGAAGTCCCTCCTCTTGCAGAAAGTGACCCTGTTGTAGTAAACCCTCCTATTGATAAAAGCCCAATTGCACAAGAGCCTAACCCTCAAGAGGAAATCCCTCAAGAGAAGCCCAAAGAAGTTGCTCCCGTGAAGAAGTCTGCTCCTAAAACTGCTAAGAGGCCCAAGAAATCCTCTAAGGGAGAATCATCTTCCCAAGAAGAGACAACAATGAAACCCACTACCCCTCTTGCTCCTACCACGACCCTTGAGGGATTGTAGCAGGAAGTAGAACAAAAATTGGAGGAAGAAGCACGAAGGCCAACAAGACAGACAAGGAGCCTGTACCAAGACCTTTTGGAATTATTTGAGGGCTCCACAATGCATGACAACCTTAGAATTGCTCTCAATGATAAGGAGGTAGGGTGCAAAGATTCCTTTACAAAGGAGAGGGGTTGGGATATTTTCTACTATTTCTATGGTAATAGAGACAAGCATTTCCTAGTGTCCAATCCTTAGACTTTGAATTTAGGAAAGTTGGTAGTAACAAATGTGTTTGTTGAGCCTATGTTGATAAGAGAACTTGCCAAGGCTTATGATTCACGAAGCCTAACTGTGAGAACTGTAGAAGGCTATGTCTTATTGGACATCTCTCACAAGGCTATTGTTGAATGTTTTGGCTTAGATGGGTTTGCCCTCAGAGGCATCAACATGGAGAATTTGAAAAGGGATTATCAATATAAAAGGGACGGGTACAGGAAGGATCTCATTCCTCCCTTAATGAGGAAACTTTTCAAGAATTCTAAGAACTATGTTTTTCCATCTGAGAAAGAGCCCTTTAGATTGGAATGTTTTGAGCCCTATTTTAACAAAACATATTATGCCTTGGGCCAAATTCTTAGGGTAGACTATGGGATAACTCAAATGTCCATCGATTTCATGGTGCTAGCAATAAATATCCAACACCCTTCAATAAATGAATTATATAATTTTGCAACCATCATTCAAGACAAGATTCTCGAGGGGTTGAATAAAGGAGATAATAAAAATGAGAAGCTGGAATTTAGGCATTATTCTTTGTTATGTCATTTAATTCTTTATCAAAACAGGGTTACTAAGACACTGAATTGAAGATGAGGGTCAATGACCCATACATAGGTTTTGAGTGGCAAATGCAAAGGTGGACCCATGTTTGGGACAAAGGGTCTAGCTTTGGAGATTACTGTGTATTCTTTGATCATTTTGTTGTGAAGATTTTGTCAACGCTTGGAGTTGGGTTGCAAAGGCTGCCCAAAGGCATCATTAAAATTTTGAGGATAAGAAGTTGCAAGGCTCAAGGGCTAGTGTATTGAGAGGGGGTTTTCACACATAATTTTGGTGATTTCTTTTTCTATGGCAATTGCACAATTATTAGAGTCTATGGGTGTGATCAAGCACCTTATGTTTTGCCACTTTTTTTCTCCCCAAGGTTGGCATTTATTGAATTTATATGGTAAATGATGTGGATGGAGAGGGAGTAGATCAAAACTGATAAGAAAAGGAAGCTCCTCCCTAGGGTAACATTTTTTGAGAATTCACTGTAGGATGTGATGTCCTGGATAAGGTGCAAGACTTTTTGGTAAAAAAGTATAGGTTAAAGGTTACCCGGGCTAGACATTTTGACCCTAAAGGGTGCATAAATAATCCGAGGATAAACAAACTAAAGAAAAAGGGTTTCTTCCACTGTTTTGATGAAAGAGATGATCTGATTAGAAATTCCTTCCCTGTTGATGTCAACCAAAGAAGAAAGAAATGAGAACTTATGAAGAAGATAGACAGGGAAAGGAAGGAAGAAGATCCCAATTTTGAAGGAATTTTTTACAAATTTTCACAATGATTTTGCGAGGATGTCATTTATGGTTCAAATGTCTGATGAGATCATAAAAATGGAAATGGAAAGAAAAGGGGACAAAATTTGAAGAGAGGCCTATTGAAACAACCCCTAAGGTTTACAAAGTGAAAGGAAGAACAACTATAATTAAAGAGATGCCTCCAGTGACCTCTCAACAAAGCACACAAAAGGAAGGGCAACCTACTGCTAAGAAAGATAGAAGAATTGAGAAAGGAAAGGCAAAGATATCTAACTTTGCTGATATTTAGGAGAATTTTGATGTTGATGTACCACCACCCTCTTCCCTGCGAGACACATTCTAAGAGGATGAGGTTGTTGAGGTATAGAATGATAAAGATAGGACCATCATTCGAAGAAAAATCCATGTGGAGGAAGCAGATGATGAGAGGATTATTGCTTCTAAAATTTTTATGACGGATGACAATTTTGTCAACACTATTGAGTTCAAATCTTTTTGGCTTAGAGAAAAATCGAAAAACCTATCTGATCAAGAGATCAGAGATTTTGATAGGGATAGCTTTAGATGCACCCTAAAGAAGGCGGAGAAACGACAGCAAACCGTGGCATGCTTCTAGTACCCAACTGGGATTTTGAGAAAATATTTTTATTAGATCAGATCATGAGGTGAAAGGATCCCAAATTTGCTAAAGATTTTGGAGAGCATGTGTCAGGGGTTAGTATAAGTCTGAAGGCATTTTGTTTGTGGGCCAAGGCCCCAAATATTCAAAAGCATGTGGTCTTGTAGGGTGGGCAACAAAAGATAAGAGATGCAATAGTTAGGACCTTAGAAGACACTACTACATCTAAAGTTGTGTCCATAACATCCAATGCTATCCAATTTGCTCAACTAGTAGTAGAAGACCTTGAACAAAAACATGCAAGGTTGAAGGACATACATGTGGCCCTCAATGCAAGCCATAATAATTTATTCATTAAAAATGTTGCATTGAAGGATAAAATAAGAAAGATGACTACGGAATCTTCAGGAGAAATAAAGCCTGAAGAATTGGAAAAGATGAATAAAGAATTACAAAGGGTTAATGATGAAGCTGAGAATAATTATTTTGAAATTAGAAGGTCTTCAATTTTGCAGATTTCTAATAAGGTATTTGACAAATTGAATGAGGTACACACCTCTTATTCTTTGAAATCACAACTTCTCAACCAGTTGGATGAGATTCTCTCATTCTTTCAACCTATTAGGCTTACTTTGATACAAAAGAGTCAAAATCTGAAGGTCTTTTTGGTAGTCAATTATGTGGTAGTTGCACCCCAATTTGTGGCAGTGACTTTGAAAAATTATAAGTTATTGATTAAAGAGTTACCTTACATTGAGGAAGAGAAGAAGACATTGATGGGCATGATTGACTCCTTCCAGGGGCTACAAAAGTGGGATTTTCCCACTATTTTGACAAAGGAAGGACAAATCAAAAGCTTGGACGAATGGAAGCAGGGCTTCCAAGATGCTATCAATGCAGTTGAATTCATTGGCCACAAATTCTACCCAAAATGATATATATTATAATATCATTGATAAAATTATGGAGGTTGACTTGAGGTTGACTTGATGTATCATAGATTTACTTTGGAAGCCATAGCTATGCCTGCCCATAAAACAAAAGAAGCAATGAGTAAGCTGCAAGGATTAAGGGTTTTTGCTTGGCTAGTTGATGAAATAGAAGAATTGCATAAAAAGTATTGTTCTTTGGAGGACTAGCTTGAAGAAGAGGACTAGTTAGAGTCTTTCCATTTTTGTTGCCCCTAAAAGTTTTGTACAGGTTGTCCATTTTGGGAGATTGATTATAGCACTTAGTCAGCATGAAACTATCTCCAATACACCTGCCACCAAGCACCAAGCTGCACTTTTTGACCCTGACAAGAGCAGATATTGAAGTACTAGTGTGAGGACACTTCCACAACCAAGCTCCTAGGATGATGACTTCTCAGCCACCTTCATTTAATGCATCGAAGAAGATTGCACATAGAGATTCAAGGATAAAATGTCTTAGGGAAAATTGTAATGTAATTGAATTTTGATAGGTGTCTTCTTTGGCCTGAAGCTTGTTTTGCTCCCTTGTGTTATAAAAGGGAATTCAGGGCCAAGAAGAAGAGGAGGGATTATTCGAAAAACTTTTCATTTGTATGTACTAGAAAAGTTAAGAGTAATGTAGAGATAGTTAGTCATTTTTGCAAGTTTAGTGAGCTGAATAGTTTGTCATGAATGTATCAATCTTATTTGAAAATCAATGAAGAGAACATTCATTTTATGGTTCTCATCTCGTGTGTTATATTATATGACTTGAAGTGTTAATGACATGTTTAGCTTGTCTTCTCTAATGGAGAATGTGTGTTTCTTGATGGGTCTCATTTCAAGTAAATGAATTAAATTATGTCTTGAACATTGCAATATTTGTGTGAGAGTGTGAGAGGAAGTTATGGACGAATTCTTATTTTAAGCATTTAAATCAAGTATTATGTGCTTAGTATTGAGTCTTAATGCTAATAATATGGTACTGTTTGTCACTAGGCCTACTATTTGACTCTTTATTCCCTTTGAACAAGCACTGGTTGTATTATCTTAATTTTGAAGATCATTCTTACATTCTTATTTCACCTTTTATATTTATGTTTTTAGTTCTTCTACATTAGGATTAGAATAGATTAGAGACAATTTTGAATGCAAGCAAGAGTGATATAAGCTATGGTTCAAACCAGAATTTTTAACTTATTATACTTTCCTTGGTATATTTTCATTGAGAGCATCTGCTATACAATGCAATGTTTGTTTGTATGAAGTTAAAATGTTGTGTAACATTGCAATAGGGATACCCACCTAGGTCTTGTAGAGACTAAAATGTAGAAGACTATAGTTTGTGACTGTGTCTTGTTCGTTGGCCAAATCCAATCCTAGTTTTGTTTATGAGTTACTGACTATTCCTCTAGGATTTAGGATCTGTTGATTTGGGAACCAACAGATTGGCGACTCAGCTAGGGAATAAATTTCAAGGTTGTGTCAAAAGGTATTTTTCCCCTAGTCATCCTTATCCAACACCCAAAGTTACTAAAGAAACAAACAAATATGCCCATCTTGGGTGGCGACTCTGAGAAGAAGGAAGCCAATTCATAGCTTTAAAAGATCACATGAGCAGTGAGAAGGCTATAAATACTGCTACAAGGAGTGAATGTATTGCAAGACGTAAAGAATTAGATGATAAGCTCAGTTCAGATAAAGAAGTTGATCATAGGAGCAGAAGAGGAAGAAAGTTTACAACCAATAAAAGGTGGACTGTCAAAGATAAATGTATTCCTCGAACTGTCTTCTCTCAAGCATCAATTAGTATTAGTCTTAATACTCCCATGGTTAGAATAGAAGAGAAAAATCAGTTGCAAAGTTATTTAAAGGGGAAGGGTGTTTTAGAAAGTTGCCATAGTGACACTTATAGATTTGCCTATGAGGTAGAAGATACTAGTAATGATGATTCCTTTTCAAGAGAAATTTTTATTGTTGGTCACACTTTCCCAAACATGGATAGAAATCCACAAAATCCCTACTATGAAGATCCTATTCAAAACCAAGTTGCCTATGATAAGTTTTATGCAGATTTTGAAAGGGTTAGGTTGCAAAGAGAGTCTGAGGCTAGGTATGTAGACTAGCTAGGTAATGCACAAAGTAACTTTGGTCTTGAATTCACAATAGCCACTCCTATGTCTATAAGCTTCCTTTTAGCACAAAATATTTATCAAATTCAATTCACTGACTCTAATATATGTTCTACCTTGGGAAATGCAACTAGAGGATCAACAAAAGAGTTGCAGAGGTGGTTAGAACAAGTGAGAAGAGAAAGAGATATGATGGCATAGGAAATGTTAACTTTAGATATTTAGCAACCTACACATATATCTTTCCAAGGGATGTCAATTCAAACACCCAGTGTACCTACTACAATCAATTGTTCTTTAATCACTTCTGGTCCTTTGTCTTCCACTATGTGTATCACTAGTGTCTTAGTCCCTGCTGTTACAAGTGCTACTGTCCAAGCTCTTGTTGTAAGTGCTATCTCGACACAAGAAATGACTAGTGTCTGAACCAGTAATAGAGCAAGTATTACTAGTACTACTACCAGTATTGTGCCAGTGTCTCACTCATGGACAAATGGAATGCCAGGTCCATCCTTTGTTTCTGCAAGCACAAGTGTACCACCTATAAATATCCAAAATAGAAATGCTGGTCAAGCAACTATTAGTCAACATCATGGAGCTCAACAACAACATTATGGTGCACAAAATTAGTGCAACACGTTAGGACAAACTTTTGGTCCACCACCCCCATAATATCCTTTTATCCCATAGTATCCTCCCCCACCAGTATATCAACATAATAACCAAATGGGAGGAAATAATGCCTACCAATAGTATTTACAGTTCCTACAGTATCAACAACAAATGGCAAGGCAATATCAACAACAATATCAGATACCCCTTCTTCAATAACGACAACAACAACAACACCATCATCAACATCTGATCCCTAATCAGGGAAATATACATCAAGAACCAATGCATAATCAATTTGTTAGAATACCAATGCAACTAGATAGTTATAGACAAATTGATTTCACTGGGATCATAGGTTTCCCAAATCCAGTAAGAAATGAGTTAAGGGATACATCGCCTAAGTTCTCAGGAAACAGTGCAATCTCAGGAGAAGATCATCTTAGAACATTTCAAATTGCAATGGACAAGTTTGAAGTAGAAAGTAGAATGTCTTCATGAAAATATTTATGCAGTCTCTATCAGATGATGCTAGAGAATGGTACAAAAGTCTGCTTGATTTGTTTATCAGGTCATTCCAATATTTCAAGAAAATGTTTAGAGATCAATATGGTGATCATTCAAATCCCAAGTATGCTTTGCATGAGCTGACAAGCATAAAAAAAAATCAGAATGAGGATGTTGCATGTTTCGATAACAAGTTTATCAAAATATTGAACACAATTCCTCTTAGTCTGAAACCAACTGATAATATGAATTTAGTGTTTTATTTTGATGCTTTTGATCCCAAGATAGGGTATGAGTTGAGGTCTAACAATCCCACAACTTTGGGAGAAACATTCAAACTTGCTCATACTATAGAAAATAACAAAAAGGCCTTAGGCAAAACATCTAGAAGAGATGATGTTAGGATTTTGCGAAATCGCAAAGGACATCATATCAAGGTGCCCAAAGAGGAAGATAAGTTGGACAAGGTTATGAGTGCTTTAAAGGATTTGAAATACAAAGTGGCTAGAAATAAAAAGGGTGTGTCTCACGATAGACCTAGTTTTCAAAGGCATGATAGACCAAAGCTGCCTGACATGCCGTATAATACAAATTGGAAAGATGGACAACTCGTGGTTGGAAATTAGAGGCCTGCAAACAAAGAAACACCAGATCCACTAAAGAGACCAAGCACTCATCTTGTAGAAAATAGCCCATGGTGTATGATATATAATTTACCACACAGACAAGCCCAATGTTCAGTGGAAAAGGCCATGGAAGAAGATGAAGATGTCTATGCTAGCTGCATGGAAGATGGATTCACAAATCAAATGGTGAAAATACTCTCTTTTCAAACTGATAGTGAATCTGAATATTCAACTTCTGAAGAAAATGAAACAAAAATAGATGTGGATGTTCAAAGTTAATGGAATCGTAGTCACCATCAAGAAGTGTTTTTTGATGAAGAAGAAAGAGAGGACTATAGGGTCAATATTTCTAATGACCAATCTGAAAGCATCAATCTAAGAAGACCTTCTGAAGAAGAGATCAAAAGAATCATTGTGGCTATTGTTACCCAAATTAAAAGTGGGTATAACTTAAGACCACGGTGTGCTTTTCCCAACCAAGGGAAACCTAGTGGAATTCATGAAGGATAAGCAGCCAGAGCCTAAGCAACAATCTCTTCCTCTAGTTACTAAAGAAAAGAACAAGGTTACAAAGACCACCCTACCCAGTAGTATGTGCCAAAAGGGGGCACTAAATTCAAGAAGACCAAGAAGGAGGTAACAACTGAAACTCCCCCAAAAGTAGAAGCAACCAAGAATAACAAGTCAAAAGGAGGTTATTCCAGGTACTTTTTCTGCACCTTCTTTTGATATGATGCAAACATTGTCTCAAATAAAGATTTATGTCCCTTTGTTAGAAATGATGAAAATTCCAGAACATAGGGACAATGCTTTAGCTTTAGTAAATGGAGTCCCTAATGTGTCTCAAGGTGCTTTGCACAATAATGTTGGCTTAGGGGGTGACAATGACTATACAGAAGAAGAATAGCTTATAACAATGCAAGTTCCTAAAGTATACTTAGGGAATGCTATCACTAAGATCCCTTCTCAAGTAGATCCTTTTTATATGACTGTGGGGATCATGAAAGAACTTGGGTTAAATGTTGATTGTAACTATGGAAGGTGTTATGCCATGGACAATAGATCTATACTTGTAATAGGCATCTTTATAGATTTAGAAGTCAAAATAGAAAATTTCCCATAAGATTCCTACAAGGTGGATATAATGGTTGTAGATGTCCCTCCAAACTATGGCATGATTCTATCATGACAATGGACAACAATGGTTGGGGGAAATTTTCAACTAGATTTATCTCATGCTAATATCCCTGTTAATGGACATAATGTTAGGATAGAAAGAGAATCTAGGTTAGACACTACTATTGAGAAAGTTGACCCAAATAATATGGTGATTTTTTGTGACTTTGATATGGGAAACTTCAGGGTTGAACCCATTCAAACATCCCCAAAAATTTTAGACCCTGTCATAACTAAAATTTAGAATAGTCAAGAAGATTTGTGGCACATGTATTTTTATGGAGCTTGTAGCAAAGAAGGTTTAGATGGTGGTGTGGTGTTCATTGCACTTAGTGGAAAGACAATTGAGTATTCTTTCCAGTTGCTTTTTGAATGCACCAACAATGTGGAAGAATATGAATCATTGTTATTGGGTTTAAACCTTGCCACTAGGCATGGGATAAAGAAACCGTCAGTATGGGGGGACTCATAATTGATTGTATCTTAGGTTAGATCAGTTTATTCCTCCAAGAATGATAGTTTGAAGAAATACAGATCAATTGTGTGGGCTTCATTAGAATTTTTTTATGCCTTCAACATTGGATGGGTAGAGAGATCAAAGAACATCATGGCAGATTTTTTTGCAAATGTTACTTTGAAAAGTGATGATATCACCTTGGCTGGAATTTCAAAGATGGAAGTGGAGACCAAACCCGCTATACTAGATAGTATTTGTAACTGGTAGGTCTTTAATGATGATGATAACTTGTTGATATTCTTGCATTGCATAGACGAGTATGATAGTCAAGAAATTGACTTCAATTCTTTTGTGGAAACCATAGATGGAAAGGACACTATTTTTGGGAATGAGATAGTGTAGTTGAAAATAAATAAAATCCTAAAAGGATTGATGGCTCAAGAAAGAGTGTTTGACAGGCAAAATAGTCAAACAATGAAGCAATCCCTTGTGAACAAGGAGGACCTTGAAGAAATCAACTTAGAAACTGATTCATCCCCTAGGAGAGTCTACATTGGTAAAAAGATCAGCCCCAATATTAGTTCCATGTTGATTTCCCTACTAATAAAATACAAACATGTTTTTGTATGGTCATATGATAATGTAAAGGCTTACATAGGAGACTTATTCCAGCATAAGATTCCTTTGAACCCAACTGCCAAGCTTTTTAGGCATAAGTAAAGACCAATCAACCTAGTGCTTAGACCGAAGATGCAAGAGGAGTTAATGGAGCTCAAAGATGGCATAATCATCAAACCTATAAGGTATTCATCATGGGTTTCAAACCTAGTCCCAGTAAGGAAGAAAAACGGTGACATTAGATTATGTGTGGACTTCAAAAACTTAAATGTGTCATCATTAAAGGAAAACTATCGTCTCCCCGACATGGAAGCAATGCTACAAAAGGTTATAGGTTGTGAATTGTTATCTATGATGGATGGATTTTAAAAATAAAATAAAGTGAAGGTTAAGGAATTTGAAAAATACAAGACTGCCTTCAACACTCCATGGGGGAACTATGTTTATGTCAGGATGCCTTTTGGATTGACTAATGCTGGAGCAACTTTTCAGAGAGCTATGGATGTAAATTTTTCATATTTGATAGACATCATTATGGTTGTTTATCAAGATGATCTAACAACATTCTCCCAGAAGGAAGGAGAGAATTGTTTACATTTAGAGAAGGTATTCACCAGAGCCTTAGAATATGAGATTTCTCTTAACCCTAAAAAGTGCCACTTTGCTATAACTGAGGGAAAAATGTTAGGACACATCATGTCCAAGGATGGGGTAAGGATAAACCTTGAGAGAGTGGAAACCATTGACAAAATACCCATACCCAAGACTATAAAGGCCATCAAATCTTTCTTTGGCTAAATAAAATTTGTCTCTAGGTTTATATCAAAATTTGCTGAGCTAGTATAACCCATTTCTAAGATGTTGAAGAAAAGGGCTATAATGGATTGGACAGATGCAACTCTAGAAGCCCTTGTAGCTATTAAGAGAGCCATCAAACAAGTCCCTATTCTGAAAGCACCTGATTTCAGTAAACCCTTTCAGGTTTTCTCCTTTACCTCATTCCACACTGTAGTTGTTGTCATGCTACAAAATAACAATGAGGGATATGAACAACCTATTGCTTTTTATAGAAAATCCCTCCAAGCAGCAGAACTCAAGTATGACATCATGGAAAAGAAAGCCTATGCTTTAGTCAAGGCTATGAAAAATTGCAGACCATACCTTGTTGGTGCCCATGTCATAGCTTATGTGCCTAATGCAGTAGTGAAGATATCTTTGTGCAGTCAGAGACAACAGGAAGAAGATGCAGATGGATCAACAAGATCCAAGAATTTAATATTGACATTTAGATTACTAAGTTGGTCTAGGGTAAGGGTTTAGCAAAGCTCATGGCAGAAGAAAATTTGGATGCTGCCCAAATTAATACTTTGTCTACCTCAGAGGACAACATATTTAGTTTGCAACACTCTTCATGGTATACCAACATATTGTTTTTTCTAAAACATGCAAAGCATCCTGATGAACTCACTGACACTTAGAAAAGGACTCTGAAGCTACATGCCCAAAGTTATGTTTTTATTTTTGGGGATTTATATTACAGATAGAGATGGCTTGTTATTGTTATGCTTAGATAAGCATCAGGATTAGGTAATTCTTAAAGATGTATATGCAGGGATATGTGGGGAGTAATATATAGCAAAGACTACCACCCACAAGGTGTTAAGGGTTGGATACTTTTGGCCTACATTGTTCAAGGATTCTCATGGATTTGTTAGGAAATGTGAACCTTGCCAGAAGTTTTCAAGCAAGCTGAAGTATTCAAGATCTTTGCCTCTCTGACCTATGCAAGTGGAGACCCCTTTTCATCAATGGGGTATAGTTTTATTGGAGAGATGACTAAAAGGTCTAGTGGAGGACACAAATGGATCCTAGTAGCCACAAACTATTTCACAAAATGAGTGGAAGCTATCCCCACTAGGCGGGCAACTAGTAAAGTTGTAGTTGATTTTCTGACGAGTAACATAATCACCAAGTTTGGAGTTCTAGTCAGATTAATAATGTACAATGCAGTGTGCTTTATATTTGAGGAGTTTACTGATTTCTATAGTACTTATGGCATCAATATCTCGTACTCATCCCCATACCACCCATAGGGAAATGGGCAAGAAAAGTCCAACAATAAGAGTCTATTAAAAATCATCAGAAGAACTCTAGAGAAGAATAAAAAGGCCTAGGATTCAAAGTTAAAGACCGCACTATGGGCTGATAGAATCACTGTCAAGAAAGATACTAGCAAATATCCATTTGAATTAGTATATGGCACACAGGTCAGACTGCCCATGAACAACTTCTTTCCAGTGTATAGGTTTATTCAGGAGCATGAATGGGATATTCCTAAGCCAATGGAGGAGAGAATGGAGTAGTTTGTAGAGTTTGATCAAATCAGAAATGATGCACACAAAAGAAACTTGAAGCTACAACAAAAAAACATCAGAAAGAAAATTTAGTATTAATGATTTGGTATTACTTTGAAATGCTAGAGCTCGGGACAAAGGCAAGCATGGAAAATTTGAAGCCCTATGGCTGGGCCCTTTTTTAGTGCAGGAATTGCCAGTGCATGGACACTTCTTGAAACATTTCTTTGCTTGATCTCTTTCCATGCACAATAGGTTTAGGGTTTGTATATATGTAGGTTAGGGTTTTGCGTGAATATTCATGTATTTTTGAATGGTCCACTCTCCCAAATATTTGAGCCCTTTCTTTGACCTAAAAGATCAAATGTCCCCAAGCTAGAGCCACTATTGGAAGTGCTAAAAATTGGCTTTCAAGTTTGCCCCTCCTGTGTTCTAAATCTTGGGTTTTAGGGTTTTAAAAGGGTTTTTCTACTACTAAGTTTTCCCTTTGTTCTCCCAGGCCATGTTATGTTTTGAAATTGACCTACGTTTGTCGATGTCCTTGCCTTAAGTCATGGTCGGGAGGGTTCTTCATCATTGGTTTACCAACCCCACGCGTTAGGTTTTTATATTGGGTCAGTAACCTAAAGAATTGGTCGCCTAAAAGATTATTTTTATCCCATGATGATTAAGTCTAAGTCATAAATCCCCTAGGGAGGCCCCATCTCATGACCACTTTAACCATCATAAGTCCTCGCGTGCTCTAAATATTCACTTAAGTGTCGGCCTTGGTATCAAAGTTGCATAGGATAAGCATATACAAAGGAAATGTGTGAGAGAGGCTTATCCTGTAAGTGTATTTGTAGTAGGTCTCAGTCTCGTGGGATAAGGAAATAAAATTACTCACGAGGAAATGTTATACCACAATACATATGAAGTAGAGAAAGTAGAAGCACGAGATAAGAAAGGCTTTTAAGAAGAAAAGGGAATCCTTATCCCGCGACATCTTCATAATAGTTCAAAAGTAGCACAATATAAGGATAGGGTGATCCCACAATACTGGGTTACACTTTTTGGTACATCTTGAATTTTGTTGAAATACATGTTTTAGAAAATATATTTGTTTAATGTTTAAGAGGTCACATTTGAAGTAATTAATTGAGGAGAGTTAGATCAAAGTCTCTTAGATAAAAAAATCTTGGGTAGAACCTCTCTACTTCTAAATCATACTTGTAATGGAATCTCCTTCACACCTATCAAAATGCTAATAAAAACCCACTTTTACATTAGCTTTTGGGGGATCAAATGAATTCATTTAGAAGTTAAAAAAAGAAGAGTATTTAGTCCTTATTATAAGCTTCGCAAATAGTATAATTTTTAATATATTTATTTTTATTAATACATTTATGTTTTATTTCTTATGAATGTAGGTTTTTCATCGAAAATTAAGGATTGTGTTGCACATATGTGGAAAAATTTAAAAAATAGAGAAAAAAATTGTAAAAAATATGTTTTTCCCTAGGTATTGATATCTTCATTTCAACAAAAAAAGAATAATTTTATTCAAATTCATACAAAAAAGTTATGCATTACGAAATACACCTCTGTCCAAATTACAAGTAATTTGTCTTCAAAAATTAACTAAAAAAAATATATGTAACAAAAAATTAAGAAAAAATATCCATTCACTAAATAGTGGTGTGGTAATTCTATATTTCAAAAATTAGAATTTCCTTTTTGCTATAAAAATGTTATGCATTACCAAATAAATGTCACTTCTAAAAAATGTTGATTACTGTAAATATTGAGTTATTAAAAGTTACATAACAATATGGACAATTAATTTCTAATTATTTAAAAAAATATATATATTTAGAATCTATATGAAAAATCTCACAAATTAGTAGTTTGTTTCATCTTCAAATTATTAATGGTTTAGCTGCTATACATTTTAGGAAGTAAAGATCTGATGCAAAATGCTGATTTTACTATCAAGTTTGGCCAAAAAGTGTAACCCAGTATTATGGGATCACCTGATCTAGTCAAAGAACACTAAAGAAAAGCTTATCCCATGGTATCTTCAGGATACCGATAAAGCATCACGGGATAAGAGATGATTCAAAGGAACAAAGAAAGTGTTATCCCTCGAGGTTTCCAAGATCCTAAAATAGTAGCGTGGGATAAGAAACCATGAAGGAAGTAACAAGTGCAAAGGTTTATCCCTCAGTGCTCTTCATTATGAAGATTGGTCATGCCGGATAAGAAATAACAAAGGATACTAAAGATATTCTTATCCCTCGAAGACTCTGGCTAGTTCAAAAGGGGTCGCGTGATAAGATTGCAAGCTAAGGAAAGAAAGATTTCTTATCCCACACATTCCTGTGGGGATAAGAAATAGGTTGAGGGATAAGGAAGTACTAAGCTAAGGGCTTATCCCGCATGGGTAAACACATAAAGGAGAAGCGTTATCAAGTAGCGAAGAGATAAAAGACTAAGGACACCGTGGGATAAGAGAATGACCTAAAAGGCATGCATAAGGCCATATCCTGTGAAGGAAAACTAGGATAGTTGTTATGTTGTGGGATAAGAAAACAAAGCAGATACAAAGGAATCTTATCCCATGGAGATAGTTAAAGCTATGAAAGATGACACGAGATAACTAAATGTGGAGATTTCAAGGCTTAGGTTATCTTGCATGGCTAAGATGTCTAGAATGGCAAAAATGACATAAAATTTTGACAAGTCAAAGGTGGCCGAAGGAGCTTTAAGAGAATGCCATGACACTATTCAAAGGACATCAAAGATGATCTTGGCCATTCATTTACCGATCAACGGTTGAAATTCAAATCTAGTGCTAATGACCAAATCTGTCTAGCACAAATGAATTAATGACGATGCCATAAAAGAGAAATTCAACGACATTCTTCTAAATTTGCATCCAAGAGATTCAGAGCATTTCCAGAGTGAAGAAGAAGAGTGAATCAGTGCACACCCAAACGAATTCAGCCAAGAAGAAACCAGTAAGTAAATTATTTCCCATACCTTCTCCATTGCTAGGATGTTATAGTTGTGTGTACGTAGTCTTTCTGTGTGTTCCCTAGAGTCGATAGGTTTTGCATTTGCACTTAAGTTTTTGAGCTTTCTTCGCTTTAAGTGTTAAAATGGTCTCCCCTGCTAAGGGTTATATTGTCCTCGCACCTAAAAATGTCCTCGAGACTGATGCTAGCTCTACAACACCAAAGATTACCCATTTTATCCTCATTGATGTAATTGCACCCATGCCAGCGATTGAGATTGCCCCTATAGTCAAGCCAAACCCCAAATCAATTTCACAAACATCCATGGAGGTTGAAGCTAGCTCCCCTCCAAAGGAAAAAGGCCACTAAAGCCAAGAAGAGAAGGGCACCCTGAAAAGTTACTATTGTAATTTCAGATAGTGAGTTTTCTGATAAGCCTACCCCTACCCCTAAAGCCAGAAAACCTACCCAAAAGAGGAGGAGAGTTTCTCAAAATACCTCTACTAAGACAGCCTCCACTGAAGTCCCTCCTCCTACAAAAATTTCCCCTATAGGAGTAAACCCTCCTATTGATAAAAGCCCAATTGCACAAGAGTCGAACCCTCAAGAGGAAATCCCTCTAGAGCAACCCAAAGAAGTTGCTCCCATAAAGAATTCTTCTCCCAAAACTTCTAAGCGACCCAAGAAACTCTTTAAGGGAGAATCATCTACCCAAGAAGAGGCAACAATGAAACCCACTACCCCTCTTGCTCCTGCCATGACCCTTGAGGAATTGCAACAAGAAGTAGAACAAAAAATGGAGGAAGCTTCACAGAGGCCAACAAGACAAACAATGAGCCTATACCAAGACCTTTTGGAATTATTTGAGGGCTCCACAATGCATGAAAACCTTATAATTTCTTTCAATTATAAGGAGGCAGGGTGTAGAGTTGCCTTTACAAAGGAGAGGGGCTAGGATATTTTCTACTATTTCTATGGTAACAGAGACAAGCCTATCCCAGTGTCCAATTCTTGGACTTTTAATTTAGGGGAGCTGGTAGTACCAAATGTGTTTGTTGAGCCTATGGTGATAAGAGAACTTTCCAAGTCTTATGATTCACCAAGCGTAATTGTGAGAATTGTAGAAGGATATGTCTTATTGGACATCTCTCACAAGGCTATTGTTGAATGTTTTGGCTTAGATGGGTATACCATCAAAGGCATCAACAAGGAGAATTTGAAAAGGAATTATCAATATAAGGGACATGTACATACAGGACCTCATTCCTCCCTTCATGAGGAATCTTTTCAAGAACTCACAAAACTATGTTTTGCCATCTAAGAAAGAGCCCTTCAGATTGGAATGTTTTGAGCCCTATTTTAACAAAACATACTATGCCTTGGGCCAAATTATTGGGGTAGACTGTGGGCTAACTCAAATGCCCATCGATTTCATGATGCTAGGGATAAATATCCAACACATTTCAATAAATGAATTATATGAGTTTGCAACCATCATTCAAGACAAGATTCATGAGGGGTTGATTAAAGAAACTAATAAAAATGAGAATATGGAATTCAAGCATTATTCTTTGTTGTGTCATTTAATTTTTTATCAGAATAAGGCTTACGGGGACACTAAATTGAAGATAAGGGTCAATTACCAATACACAGGTTTTGAGTGGCCAGTGCAAAGGTGGACTCAAGTTTGGGACAAAGGGTCCATATTTGGAGATTATTGTGTATTCTTTGATCATTTTGTTGTGAAGATTTTGTCAAGGCTTGGAGTTGGGTTTCCAAGGCTACCCAAGGGCATCATTAAAATTTTGAGGATAAGAAGTTGCCAGGCTTAAGGGGTAGTGTATCTAGAGGGGGGTTTCACCCATAATTTTGAGGATTTCTTTTTCTATTGAAACTACACAATTATTAGGGTCTATGGGTGTGATCAAGCACCTCATGTTTTGCCACTTTTTGTCTCCCCAAGGGTGGAATTTATTGAATATAAAAGGGATAGGTACAGGAAGGACCTCATTCCTCCCTTCATAAGGAATATTTTCAGGAACTCTGAAAACTATGTTTTGCCATCTAAGAAAGAGCCCTTCATATTCAAATATTTTGACCCCTATTTTAACAAAACATACTATTCCTTGGACCAAATTCCTGGGGTAGACTGTGGGCTAACTCAAATGCTCATCGATTTCACGATGCCAGCAATAAATATCCAACACCCTACAATAAATGAATTATATGATTTTGCAACCATCATTCGGGACAAGATTCATGAGGGGTTGATTAAAGGAGCTGATAAAATTGAGATGCTAGAATTCAGGCATTATTCTTTGTTGTGTCATTTAATTCTTTATCAAAGCAGGGCTTACTGGGACACTGAATTGAAGATAAGGGTACATGACCCATACATAGGTTTTGAGTGGCCAGTGCAAAGGTGGACCCAAGTTTAGGACAAAGAATATAGCTTTGAAGATTACTGTGTGTTCTTTGATCATTTTGTTGTGACGATTTTGTTAAGGCTTGGAGTTGGGTTGTGAAGGCTACCCAAGGGCATCATTAAAATTTTGAGGATAAGAAGTTGCAAGGCTCAAGGGCTAGTGTATCTAGAGGGGGGTTTCACGCATAATTCAGATGATTTCTTTTTTTATGGAAATTGCACAATTATTAGGGTCTATGGGTGTGATCAAGAACCTCATGTTTTTCCACTTTTTGTCTCTCCAAGGTTGGCATTTATTGAATTTATATAGAAAATGATGTGGATGGAGATGGAGCAGATCAAAACTGATAAGAAAGGGAAGCTCCTTCCTAGGGTAACAATTTTTTAGGAATTCACTATAGGATGTGATGTCTTGGATAAGGTACAAGACTTTTTGGTAAAAAAGTATAGGTTAAAGGTTACCCAGGCTAGACATTTTGACCCTGAAGGGTGCATAAGTGATCTGAGGATAAACAAACTAAAGGGAAATGGTTTATTCCACTCTTTTGATGAAAGAGAAGATCTGATTAGAAATGCCTTTCCTGATGATGTGGACCAAAGAAGAAATAAATGGGAACTTATGAAGAAGCTAGAGAGGGAAAGGAAGCAAGAATATCCCAATTTTGAAGGATGTTTTACAAATTTTCACAATGATTTTGCAAGGATGTCATTTATGGTCTGAATGGCTAATGAGATCATAAAAATGGAAACGGTAAGAAAAGAAGCCAAAGAAAAGGGGACAAAATTTGAAGAGAGGTCTATTGAAACAACCCCTAAGGTTTACAAAGTGAAAGGAAGAACAACCATAATTGAAGAGCTTCCTTTAGGGACCTCTCAACAAAGCACACAAAAGGAAGGGAAACCTACTACTGAGAAAGTTAGAAGAATTGAGAAAGGAATGGAAAATATATCTGACTTTGCTGATATTCAAGAGAATTTTGTTGTTAGTGTGCCACCACCCTCTCCCCCGTGAGACACATTCCAGGAGGATGAGGCTATTGAGGTCCTCAATGATAAAGATAGGGCCATCATCTCAAGCAAAATCCCTATGGAGGAAGGAAATGATGAGAGGATTTTTGCTTCTAAAAATTTCATGGCGGATGACAATTTTGTGAACACTCCTGAGTTCAAATCTTTTTGGCTTAGAGAAAAATTGAAAAACCTATTCGATAAAGAGATCAAACATTTTGATAGGGATAGCTTCAGATGTATCCCTGAAGAAGGAAGATAAATGATAGAAAATAGTGGCATGCTTCTAGTACTTGGCTAGGATTTTGAGAAAAACTTTTTATTAGATTAGATCATGAGGCAAAAGAATCCCAATTTTGCTAAAGAGTTTGGAGAGCATCGGTCAAGGGTTAGTATAAGTCTAAAGGCATTTTCTTTGTGGGACAAGGCCCCAAATATTCAAAAGCCTTTGGTCTTGTAGGGTGGGAAGAAAAAGATAGGAGATGCAATAGTTGCACCTTAAAAGACACTGTTGCATCTGAAGTTGTGGCCATGACATCCCATGCTGTCCAATTCGCTCAGCTAGTTATAGATGTTGGAAATTAACACTCAATTGGTTGGTTTCACTATGTTATCATTGATGGCAACCTGGTATCTTTTTCTGGCTTCATATTTTGCTTGAGTTGTGTATCGACAGGCACTTCACAGACACTACAGTGGCATTGGCACCGACAAGATAAAAGGATTTCTTTGGTTACTGGCAATGCAGGCTGACATGGTTTAGAATATGGTTATCAGTATTGGAGTCCAACATCAACAATTGGTTTTGATATTCATTCATTTACGTTATTTAGCCGACATGTAATTTAATATTGTAATAATCTTTGTAAGCCGACATAAGGCATGATAAGTTGTATAGGGTATATAGGTCCGTTGGATTATATCATTTTTAAATAGATATGGTGATGGATATGTGGATGAGATATGATGCAAAATATATCAGAGAGAATCTGTATGTAAGGATATTTTTGTAAGGGTTATTTTGATAAAGGTTTTAGGGTTTCAGACCGGAACAGACAGAGTGTAAACCGGAACTGTATTCTGGCATAGAAGATGATATGTTAGCAGTTCAACACTTCTCTGGATTGTAGTATGGATTTATATGTAGTCAATGAGGCTTCTTTTGTGATTGAGTAGTGTGCTCTAGGCTGTAAGCCTTCCTACAAGTGCAGGCCCCTTATATTTTGTAATATCTCTTCATATGGCTAGTGGATTGATATTGTGGGTCACAAATACCACCGTGGTTTTTCATCTTTGAGGTTTTCCACATATAATTCAGTGTGTTATGGTTCTTATTTATGTGATTGGCTTATTGGTTGTTGTAATTCTTTCAATTTTGTATGTACTGGTATACCAGTTGGTGTATGGATGTTTTATTAAGGTTATAATTGGACTTCCCCATATAACACTTATTCACCCCCCCTCTCAATGTTATTGGATTCAAACAATTGGTATCAGAGCATTGTGCCTCAGAGGAAGTTTAACAACTTGAGGAAGATCCTGAATCCGTAATCCATGGACATGGGTTTGGAGAAACAACTTGAGATGGCACTTGAAGATTACGATGTTGAAAGGTTGAAGAACTTAAAGCTACAAGATGAGTTAAATTCTGCTAAGGAATTCATTCTTGTCGTACAAGAGAGGATATCATCTGGTCAAGCTAGGAGGAAGGAACTTTTGCAAAGTCAGGATGATGAAGAAAAAGATGCACTTAAGAAACAATGTTAGAAATTGAGTTAGGAGAACATGGTTATGAGAAATAAAATGCAAGCTATAACTATGAGAATATCTAAGGAGATTGAAGACTGAAAGAAAAAGGAAGAAAATCTTGTTGTATCTTTGAAGAACAAATTTGAAGAATGTGGTAGGTTGGTTCATGAGAATGATATGTTGAGAAATGATTTAGTACAATCCTAGAGTAATGAACAAGAACTTGAGAGACAAATAATAATTCTGAGAGAAGATCTAACTACTGCAAGTGAGTATAAAGAAAAAATCAAGATTATCTCAGCACAACTAGATGAGTTGTTGAAGAGACAAAGGCAGATTGGAGATTTCAATGGACTTGGATTTGAGAAAGGATAGAGTTCTGGTACTACTAATGAAGATCAAAACCATAAGGCACCGGTAAGACAATTTAATGGTAGATGTTTTGTTTGCAATAAATTTGGTCACATGGATAGACAATGTAGAAACAGAGCAAAGAAGAATCTTGATTTTGCTCCCAGTAAATGTTCTAAATGCAATAAGTATTGTCATAAGATAGAATATTTAAGAATGAATGTTAAATGCTATGCATGTAGAAATTTTGGACATATGGCTAATCAGTGCAGGTCAAGCAATTTCACCAGTTTTAGCAAAACAATTCAAAAGAATAATGTTACATGTTTTTTATTAAGGAAAATCAGGTTTTAAGGGACCCGAAAATCCCTTACATAATGAGAAGATAAGCATGAAAGAAACTAGAGAGAACATGACATAGAAAGAAAAGCTGCAAAAGACCAGTAGAGAAAATAGTAGCTAAGGAAAAGGACATAAAAAATCCAGCGAGAGACTAGCAACCAAAGACCAGTATTACATTTCAGATAAAAAATTTATAGACTCTTCCGCATCCTTAACCAACATCATCATAGCCTTAGCAGATTCTCTCAGGTCTTTATTCTCCTGCTTCTAATGGGTGTCTTTAGTCTTCATCTCTAGATTGCTATTAGTCTACCTTGTTCTTCGTCTGGAGGATTGAGGAGCAGAGCGGGAGGTTGGCACATCATCAATGATCAATATCTCTTTGTTTTGTTGGTTCTTCTCCAAACAATCAACCAAGGCGTTCATATTTTGAGATGAGACCTTCAAAACCTCAAGGTTGTGTTTCATAAATTTCTTCAAGGCCTTCTTGGTTTTATTAATCCAGTTGATAATAATTTCATTATCAACCTCAACCTTATCTTTGACTATTCTGATCACATCTTCAAGATGCTTCAAGTCTCCCTTAATCATTTCTTTTTCCGACCAATCCTATATTTCAATTTCATCATCTGCCTCACTGGTGTCCACCTCCACATCCTCTTTCCATTATTGGTATCCATAATCAAATTCTGAATCTTATAATCCAAATCTCTCTGATTATTCTGAATACTAGAAATATTTTCAATTACCCATTTCTGGAAATTGAAAAATTCCAGAGTGCTATTTCTGGCAGCGTTCAAAATGGAGTTTGCCATTTCCATACCCTGCACAGAGCTCACATACCTAGGGTTAACTTCCTCCATGGTATGTTGAGATTCATTCTTGCTATCCAAGACAATAGGGTTTGAATCTGGCTTTTCAACATACTCTTTTCTCTGCACCTTCTCCTCCTCTCCCACAGCCTCTTTCTTCTCACTCTTCACTTCATCATTAGCTATCTTCTCCTGTTCCTCCTTTGAACCAGCATTCACATCCATGTCCTCTTTATCTCCATCACCAACCCTCCCTTTCTTATGAAGAGGAATGTTAGATGAATCATCGTCAGAATCAGAACCATCATGACCATCTGAAATGTGGGCATTTGCCACCAAAGGATCTTCCTTATTAACCCTAGCTTTTTTCTTCAAATGCTCATAAATAAGAAGAATGAGACCTTGGTGAGCTATGGGATAGGATTTGGGTTTTTTTGCATGGTCGGCCAAGCTTTCATTCAGGGAAGAAGCTAAATAGAAAGGCAAAGAGATCTTAAAACCATGGTGGAAATGGTTTAGAATAGAAAAATGATAATTATAAATCTTCATAAACCTACCATCAACTGTTAATAATTCCAACAAAACCCTTAACATCTTCTGCCAGAAGGATTTTACCTGATGAGGGAGGTAGTAAGAAACATTGTCCTTCTTGGCAAGCCGAACCCTCTCTTCATCACTTTTAGGGAAGTTCTTGATGGCTTTCACCGCAAACTTTCGATCTCTGTAAAACTTGGTACCTTCCTTCTGTAACCCAGCAAACTCTGCCACCAAATCTTCATCCAGCTTCCAAGTCTCCCCAAACAGAGTGACTTTGTTATTATTCCATCCCTTGGTGAAACCTTGAGACACCAACTTTTTACTACCATGCAATTTTTCCATGTAGTCTGTGAAACCATGTTTGTGCAGCCTCCGCCAAACTTTTCATTCGCTTTTCCAATTATCATAGCCAGAGGGTTCATTTTGATTAAGATTGCCTCCCATGTTGTAATTCAGGTTGAAGCCTTCAACAGAGCATGAGTTACTCAAAAACTAAAAAACCAGGACTTAAGCGCAAACTCTTGAACAAAATGTTGGGCTTGAAAAACAAGGTAATTTCCTTGATTTTGAAAAGGTCTTTAATAATAGTCACAATGAACCAACACTTATTATGATTAGCCCTGTCACATGGGTGATCATAATCACAATGCCTAAAAATGATCATCAGCTGACACTTCACATAACTCCAATTTCTGTCTTTGATTTCCGGACCTAAAAAAGTAATGATAAACTTAACTTGTACCATGGACTCGATCAAATAATAATTGCGCTCGGACATCCTTCTTACTCCGATATATTTAGTGTCCTCCTCTAAATAAACCCCCTCATTAGCTAATAGGTCAGTAACCTTGTTACCTTGTCTTAGAGTATGGGAAATGTAAACACTATCGTAGGCATCTAATAACTTTTTAGCACTTTCAATGATATTGTAAATGTTCCAAGAGGGAGAACTAGTGCCTTTGATAGCCTGAATAATATTGAGAGAGTCCCCTTCTAGCCATAGTTTTTTTAAGTTAAAACCCTGACCAAGCTGGAGGCATTTTAACATTGCCTGAGCTTCAGCAACATGATTGTTTTGAACTCCAAAGGGAGAGGCAATAGCAGCAACACAAACACCATGAGTATTTCTGACGACTCCTCCCCCTCCCGACTTCCTAGGATTGCCTTTGGCTGCCCCATCAAAATTCACCTTAACCCAATCATGAAAGGGAAATCTCCAAACAACATTTTCTCTCCTACTCTTAATGTCAGATTTGCAAATCTTGTGAATCAGATTCCATTCGGTGAGGATACCTTTCTCATTATCATTCATATTAAGATAACTCCACTGCTTGTTGTTTGTGTGAAGAGTGTTTATGTTTTCTTTAATTGCCCTACAGATCTTTTCAAAAACCACCTAAGACGTACACTTGGCCTCCCTAAAAATTCTGTTATTTCTCTCCTTCCAGATATACCAATAGGTCATAGGAAGGACAAAGGACTAGAGGGTCTTGATGAGAGGAAATTTGGTGGGGAAGATCCATTACCAAATGACTTCCTTGAGACTGTTATGCATAACCCATTCAACTTTCCATTGTATCCAAAATTTACTTCAAATTTCCTAGGTAAAGGAGCAATGGATAAACAAATGATCCATAGATTCTGCCTCTTTCTAACATAACTCACACTTGCTAGGAAACATGAAACCTCTATAAGCCAAGTTATCAATGGTGAGAATCTTGTTGTGAGCTGCAAGCCAAAAAAACATGTTAAATTTAGGAATGAGGAATCTATTCTAGATTTTAGTCCATATTGAGTTGTTGAACTGAGTAATAGTTTTTTTATAAGCAGAGGCAATAGTGAAGTTACCCCTAGGATTGCTCTTCCAAAGAAACACATTAGCAAAATCTTTACTAACAGAAAATGACAGCAAATCCTATTGAAGCAGCGAAAAACCAACATAAATAGCATCAAGCCTCACCCATTTATTCTCCTTCTAGTAATTACAAACCATAGACCCATACCTTCTTTTGCATTCATCAATGAATTGGTTGCAATCCTGATTAAAGAGATATTCATCTTTTAATCCAAACATCCTCCCAGAACCTGATTTTGTCACCTTTGCCAAGGACCCATCCAGCTCCAGCTTTAGCAACTTTTATCGACTTGATTATACTATTCCATATGAAAGACCCGATAGGGATATCTTCAGAGTAGAGAAGAGAATGAAGTGGTTGGTTATGAATATATTTATCAAACCACACCCGACTCCAATCTTTTCTGAATCCTCTCTAAAACTTCAGCAAATTTAGCCTGTATACTAAACAAGTTAAGAACATAGACAAGAAGATTCTAAAGAGTGGCTTGAAGAAGCTGAAGCTTACCCGCTTGAGATAGCATAGATCCTTTCCAACCTGCCAATTTCTTGTTGAGTTTGTCAATTAACAAGTTCCAGAAGGAGTTTGGGGGAACCAAACCCAGAGGGAGACCCAAATAAGTGGAGGGGAGCATCTCCACCTTACAACCAATGATGTTAGAAATTCTCTACTGCCTCATAATAGGGGTATTTATGAAATAAATAGAGGACTTCTCCCAATTAACTTGCTAACCAGTAGCCAAAGAATAAGAGCTAAGAGCACCTTTGAAGGTAGCAACCTCACCAACAGAAGAATATCCCATTAAAATTGTGTATCAACAAACTGTTGGTGAGTACACGACACAATAGTAGAGGAGGGTTGTAATCCTTTGATGGTTTTATTCACTTTCAATTTTTGAATCAGTCTGCTCATACTCTCCGCCAAGATTGTAAAAAGAATAGGATAAATAGGGGTCTCCTTGCCTGAGTCCCCTAGAAGATTTAAAAAATCTAGATGGAGACCCATTAATAAGAATAGAAAAATTTGGGGTAGATATCAGCTCTCTTGTAACTTTAATTACCTTCTCATCAAATCCAAAGGCCTCCATAATCCTGAAAAGAACCTGCCATTCCACTCTATCATAGGATTTTGCCAAATCCAATTTTATCAGGAACCCTTCTTTGTTAGCAGCATTAAGAGAATGGATATTCTCATGCACAAGAATAATATAATCCAAAATCTGCCTACCAGGGACAAATCATTTTTGCTCCTTAGAGATGACAAAAGGGAGAACAGCCAAAAGTTTGGAAGTCATGGCTTTAGAAATAATATTATAAAATAAATTACAAAGACTCATTGGCCTAAACTTTCCCATAGAGTCAACCCCAGCCACTTTAGGAAGTAGAGCAATAAAGTAGAATTGATTTCCTTAAGGATTCTTCTGGACCCAAAGAATTCTTTGACAACATTGACCGTATCTTTCCCAACAATATGCCAATATTCCTGAAAGAAGAACATGGGAAAACCATCCGGGCCTGGAGCCTTATCTCCTTGAAAAGAAAAAATAGTTTTTTTAATTTCATCAGCAGTAGGGATAGCAGATAATGTCTTATTCTAGTAAGGTTCACTAATATTGGGAATGTTATCAACCAGGTCTTATTGCTTAGCAATGTCAATATCCTTACTACTAGTGAGGAGATTAGAGAAGAACCTAACAACTTCATCCCCAATGTCATCATCTTTAAGAAGGATTTTGTCATCAGCAATTAACCTAGATATTTTGTTGGTAGCTTTATGTTTCATAGAAGTCATGTGAAAGAATTTAGTATTTCTATCCCTAGCTTCCAACCAAATAGCCCTAGATCTCTGTCTCCAGTAGGTTTCTTCCCTGGATATAGTGTTGTGAAGTTTGGCTAGAATCTCATCTTCCTTAGCCTTGGGAAACTTATTATAACCATCTTTCTGAATAGAGTTTTGGATCTATTCTAATTCCTCCTTCAACATTTTTTCGGATTAAAAAATATCTCCAAAAACCTTCTTATTCCAGATCTTGATGTTATCTTTGATATTTCTTAGTTTTTTAGCAACTTTGTACATGGCAGATCCATCCACATTAATATTTCACCAATGGACAATGAAATTTTCCAAAGAGGGGTGTGAAATCCACATTTTCTCAAATGGGAAAGGAAAATAATGTTTGCTCTTAACATACTCAGCAACAAAAGAAATGAGATAATGATCCAAACCAATTCTGTTAATGACAGACAAAGAACATCTATGTGTAAGGATCCAGTCATGAGTGATAAGGGATCTATCAAGCCTTACCTGAATGAGGTCTCCTCCATCCCTTTGATTAGACCAAGTGTAGGAAGCTCTAGTAGGATCAACATCAATCAAGGCATTGGCATTGATGAAGTCCATTAGGTCAGTCCTGCTATCCAGTTGAGCTTGAGTTCCTCCAAATTTGTCAATTCCTTGCAAGGGAGTATTGAAATCTCCCATCAACAACCAACTATCCTGAGAAAAAAACCTTCTTTTCTACTAGATTTTGTCCCAAAATTTACTCCTAGCAACTTTAGAATTTGGGGCGTAAATGTTGGTAACCACCCATTCCTTTCCTTCAATAATACTTCTTACTTTCATAGAGATAATATTACCACCTTCATCTATCAGATCTCCATCAATAGTTTTCTTGCTCCATAATATAGCCACCCCACCTGACGCCCCATTCGAGATACTACCACAAACTCCTCCCTGTTTGAAGAATTTTAAATTTTCAACTTTTTCCTTACTCATTTTGGTCTCCTGAACCAGGATGATATCCGGCTTTTGATCTCTAATAAGATTCTGTAAAACATCCTGTTTATGGAGACCATTTAGGCCTCGAATGTTCCAGGAAATTACCTTCATTTGGAAACCTAGGAGCGGGATTCTTGAATGGTTCGCTGCCTTCCATCAGTTATGTTTTGTTTGCTCTCCTGGTCCCTATGCCACTTCATGGTTTTACATCTCTGCGGGGATTTGGAAAGATCAATATCCACCTTAGATCTGGTCCTAGTTTTAACCCCATCAGAGCATCTTGTCTTCTTATTTTTCTTTTTTCCCACCCCTATTATCTCTTCATCATCTTCATCTTTATGAGTAGATTTCTTATTATTCTATGGTTCTCCAAATTTCTGAGAGGAGGTGGGCGACTTAGTTCCAGCACTCTGAAATAGAGAATTTAGGTTAACCTGAGGCGATCCGAACCTTTTCTTTTTTTCAACAATAACTTTTGGTCCTTCAAAGTCATTTGGACAAGCTTTATTACATTTCATTACTGAAACTTGAAGGGCCTCATATTGGGATTCATTAATGTCATCAATCTCACCCTCTTCAAGAATTTCTTCTATGGTTACATTCTCTTCCTCCTGAGTCTGTAAAACTTCAAATACATTGACTGTTTTGATCTCAAATCCATTATTTCCATTCTCTTTATCTTCCTTCTGAAGAGTAACCTTGAAAGGACTTGCTTTCCTATCATCTTTTGTTATATCTTTTAGGTTACTAGGAAGTCCACTTCCTCCTTCCACTCTACTATCCTCCTTTTTGTTAGTCTTCTCTTTCCATATCTGTTTAACATGATTGTTAGGCTTCTAGGCCTTTTTGGGGTTACTTGGGAAAGCCTTAACCCAATGTCCATCTTTCTTACAAGAGAAACACACAAAGGGGAGGGACTCAAACTCTATGGTTTGTTCCCACATCCCAAGTTTGGATTTTATTTCAATAGAACTAGGAAGATCCATATTCTAAGAAATATTGACACAAATCCTTGCATACACCAGTCTCTTTCATGTTGTTGTCATAGGATCTATAGCTGCAAGCTCCCCAAAGGAGTTAGCAATACCCGAGAAAACATCCTCCAACCAGAATTCAAGCGGCAAACTAGGCAGTCTCACCCAAACCAGAGCAGATTCAAAAAAGAGTCATTGAGTTACATATTTGGAGACCATTTCCTTAAGGATAATGAAGATTTACCAAACATCCATGGTCCACCACTCAAGGTCATTTCTAGATCTTCCCCACAAGAGAAGGAGAAAACAAAAAAACTGCTTGATAGGGTAGAAACATCAACCTGACCTTTCAGCCTCCATTTTCTCTTAACAAAAGACCTAACATCCTCAATATTGGGTCGTGGTCCAACAAATTTTCCCACTAGAGAGAAAGCCATTAGAGATATACTATGATCGATAACCACATCTATTACTGTGATAGTAAATTTGCTTATATTTTCTATCAGAAATGTCTTCCATAGAGGGGAAGGACGATTTACCAGTGGGTTTGTTTGCAAAAAGATAGTTCTAGGGTTTGAGAGCCTTCACCTTTGTCATCTTTTCCAAGTCAACGTTAATGATCTCGGGACCCGATTTTGAAGAATATTCATTATTTTTACGGTCAGGGGGAGGGTCCTGATGTTGTGGGTCCCCATCCTGTCTCCCATCCTCACCATCCATCATAGATCCCACAGGTTTTCCTTGAGCTGCAGAGGTAGCAAAACCAGAGAAACCAACCGCGTTGTTCCCTCCATTTGCAAAATTCAAATTTCCCTCTAGTTGTGTTGTTCCCTCCATTCACTTAAATCAATCAACTTTTTTAACTGATCAATCAATTTTAGTTAACAATGTTACATGTAATGGGGTTGGACATATTGCTAAATTTTGTAGAAGCATAAATCCACCAGATGGTAATGGAGGATCAAATGAGAAAGGAAAAGAAAAGGTTAGTGAAATATGGAAAGATCATACTCAGAGATGGGTTAGGAAGATTGAAGAACAATCATCAGATGGAAATGCACTGGTTACTTATCCAACAAAGGAGGTTTCTCCTGCACCAGTAGATAGCTTATTCGATAACTGAGGCAGATGCCTTAGGGGTAGGAAAAATTCAAGAAGATGTTGCATATGCCTTGAGAAGAGGTTCTGGAAGATGTTCCAAACATTGGAGATTCTTATCCGGCATGGATATGTTCTGTTCGAGATCTGGTATCTTTCACCAACAATCATTGACATCAATGGAAGATTAGGGTTTTTCTTGGAGGTTAAAAGGTCAAATTCACTTCATTATTGTTCACCTTGCATTCAGAGAGATTTCAGAGTGATTAAGAGCAACTAAGAGTGATCAAAGGCATTTCAGAGCAATCAGATTTCTTCTTGAGTGATTTCACCAATGACTAGAAGAGTTTGTTAAGGGTTTTCACCAGAAGCGATCAACAGGTATTTATCTTTAAACATGGAAGTGAGATCATCATCTATTCCCATCTTTGTTGCAAATCCGACTGTAGTAGAGGTCAAGGACCGCCCCAGGCCAATTTTCAAGTGGTATCCACATGTGGCTACCTTGGAAGATTCAGTTGGAGAATTTTCCCGTGTTCCGGAGGGAGTTGTCTATGTTGAAGATGTTAGGGCATGCATACATTGTCACGCTAATGATTTGGGGACATCTGAAATAAAGGGCATGTACATGAGTGAGCTTATGGGATATTCTAGAAAGATCAAATCGACATACAAACACATTGAAGACTTAGGGTTTACTGACATTTTGGACATTCTAGAATTTGAAGATGAAATAATTAGGTATGTTTTGAGCAGAGTACATGGGGAGTTTATCTGGTTAGACAAACCTCACAAGATCACCAAGGAAGCCATTAGGGCAATCACTGGTTTACCATAGGCTGGGCAACATCCAGACAAGAAGGTTTTGAAAAATTATGTCAACAAAATCACGGATGCGACATCCGATAGGTGATCTATGAGGATAAGCACTATTACTGACACAAACATTAGATTAGGTAGCATGATCATCGGGTATAAGGTAACTCAATCAAACCGACTGAATGTTGTTTCCAGTTCCTGCATTTTTCTAGCATATAAGATGATGAGAGAAAATGAGAAATTGGATCTATGTGGTTGGATGTTAGATGAACTATTAATAAACCTAGGAAATATTAATGGTGAAAAGAAAGAGACTTTCCGATATGGCAACTTAATTGTTTGCTTAATGTTATTTTTCATGAATGTCACTCCCGGTTTTGGGAAGAGGCAATGCACATTTGATATCTTGGTAGGGAGACAATTGAAACGGTCAATTTCTACTTTAGGCAGTCAAAGAGATGATAAAGAATGGGGTTATTTTCAGGGATTCCAAAAGTCTATGAAGTCTAGGGAAAGGGTTCATAAGCATATTGTTGAAAAATACTCAACCAACATATGCTTCATGGTGAAGAAGGATGAAACACTTATGGAAATGGTTAAGCCCCGAAAGATTTGGATTGAGGAAATGGTCTATGAAATTGATGCAAAGATCCTTGATGCCTATCAAAAAATGTTGATTGATGCACCTGTTGATGAGGCAGAGAAGCCATGTGGTATTGCAAAACAGAAATCACAAGAGGTTGAAATAGAGTTCAATCGAAGAGAGAGAAGAAGGAGGGAAAAGAAAGAAAATTTGTTGAGAAGGTTTCACAGGACATTAAAGCATTAATTGATGTTGTCCCAGAGAAAGGCATGAAGAGGAAGGACCCAGAAGTACAAATTGAGCCTGTTACAACTAAGTTTGAATCTAAGGATGACATACCCTTGGCTTTCAAGAGGGTTGTAAGAAAGATAACAGAGGAAATAAAGGTAGAAGGTAAAAAGAAACTAGTTAGGAAGGTTACATTCAAAATACCGGCACAAAAGCAAGTACCAAAAGTAACCACTTTAGCTCCATCTGGTACTGCAAGAAGGAAGAAGAAGAATGACATTGATGTGGCTATTCAATCTGGTAATGTAACTAACATACCACCAACAACTTGTAGAGTTAGTAGATGAAATCACTAAGGATGGCATGTTAAAGAATGTACAGTTTTATTATGAACATTTAGAGGATGATGAACAAAGAGAGGTAGAGGAAGCAGTCTTATTATATTTGGATATTTATAAGAAAGCCTTAATAGAAATTGAAAACCAAATATCGATAGAATAATATAATATGTTAGATGCTAGAAGACTGTCAACAATGCAAGAAAATAAGCATATTAAAATTCAAGAATTGTTATATGTTTGTGTTACTATTGCTCCAGAGGAAATGGAAAGGACACTTGAGGTGGCAGATAGAAAAGTCTTTAATAAAAAACATAGAATAACCAATCTGATGCTAGGAAGGGTAAATGAGATAATAAAGGAGACTTAAAAGGCATGGATTAAGTTCTTTGGAGAGAACAAAGGTTTCTTTACTTCACCAGAATCAAAGACAAACACTGCAGACACCCCGATTGAAGGAAAAGAAAAGGGGATTATGGGTACTTCACCCTCAGTTTTGAAAAACATTAAGATAGTGGAAATCAGGCCCCCGATAGATACAAATGTATAGGTTGAGGTTATAGTTCCTACAGAGGAACCGATAGTTATAGAGACTGCACCAAGTGGCGAAGCCACCGGTGCAAGTGAGGAAGCAATAAAGGATAAATCATCAGAGGAGAAGAAAGGGGAATCTGGCAGAGAACTGGTAGTTGGTCCATCATTGTTGTCAATTGACACCTTGTAGGTTGTAAAGAAAAACATAACCGAGATGAGTCCTAATAAACTCATGATGATGGTGACACAAAAATTAATGAAGGAGGGATCTACAGATAAAGGGATTATTGATCAGTCTATCATTGTTTTACACAGACTAGTCTCAGAGTGCAAGATTGACAATGAAGCGAGCCCATCCGACAAGATGAACACAATTATTGAGCACATTTTAAAGGATTTGCAATCCTTGTAGCAAATTTAAAATAGGCAAGCACTGGAGAGGTTCACACAGGCTAAAAGAGCTGCATTTGATTAGGTGATTGAATCTGAGAAGAAGAATATTGGTGAAAAGTTGAAACTGATAGATAATTCTTTGAAGTAGTGTACAAATATTTATAGGGTATGTTGTAACACAGATATACTTACAATTAATGTGGATAAGAAGATAAAGGAATTTCAGGAGAAAATTGCAAATGTAGCTAATTCTTTTGATGGATTGACTTCATTGACTACATCCATTGATGGTCAATTTTTGATTTTGAAAGCCCAAATTTCTATTCTTGAGAAGGAAAAAGACAAAATCATAAGAAGAGCCAAAAGTTTGAGAGGTTTGGTGAGTCCCTGGTTGGATTCACTTAGTGTACATAAGAAGGAATGTATGGATAAGGTTGGAAAGCCCACATCGACAGAGGTAAGTGAGAAAGAGTCATATGCACATATATTAAATGGAATTGTATCTATTTCTGACACTTTCAAAACTGGTTGGGATACATATCTTGAGCTATTGGAGAAGGCTTATCTATAAATTTTAAAATTTGTTAAGCTCCGGTAAGATATTTTGGGGATATTCATTGTACAGTTTTTTTTTGGATCTTTGACATTCTTTTGAAATTTCAATGGCATTGATGTCAAAGGGGAGTGATATAGATGTGAAAAAGAAAAGGAGTTGTATATATTATGGGAGTATGGAGTATTTTGCATTGATGAATATTCAGCTTAGAGGGAGCAGGCAGGATGAAACCTTGACCATTTTTCACATGAGTGTTGCCATTAATGCCAAAGGGGGAGATTGTTGGCAATTGACACTCAATCGGTTGGTTTCACTATGTTGTCATTGATGGAAACATGGTATCTTGTTCCGGCTTCATGTTTTGGTTCAGTTGTGTATCGACAAACACTTCACAAACACTACAATGACACCGACGCCGATAGGATAAACTGATTTCTTTGGTTACCGGTAATGTAGATCGACATGGTTTAGAATATGGTTATCAATATTGGAGGCCGACATCTCTTGGATCCGACATCAATAATTTTTTTTGATATTCATGCATTTATATTATCTAGCCGACATGTAATTTGATATTGTAATAATATTTGTAAGTCGACATTAGGCATGATAAGTTGTATAGGGTATATAGGTCAGTTGGATTAGATCATTTTTAAATAGATATGATGATGGATATGTGGATGAGATATATGCAAAATATATCAGAGAGACTATGTATGTGAGGATAATTTTGTAAGGGTTATTCTGGTAAAGGGTTTAGGGTTTCAGACCATAACAGATAGAGCTTAAACCGAAACTAAATTCTAGCATAGAAGATGCTATCTTAGCAGTTCAACACTTCTCTGGATTGTAGTCTGGATTTATATGTAGTCAGTGAGGCACCTTTTGTGATTGAGTAGTGTGCTCTAGGCTGTAAGCCTTCCTCCAAGTGCATCCCCCTTATATTTTGTAATATCTCTTCATATGGCTAATGGATTGATATTGTGGGTCACAAATCCCACAATGTTTTTTCCTCTTTGAGTTTTTCCATGTATAATTTTGTGTGTTATGGTTCTCATTTATGTGATTGGCTTATTGGTTTCTTTACTTCTTTCAATTCTGTATGTACTAGTATACCGGTTGGTGTATGCATGTTTTATTAAGGTTAAAATTGGACTTCTTAGTATAACACTGATTCACCCCCCCCTCTCAATGTTATTGGATTCCAACAATAGAAGACCTTGAGAAAAAACATGCAAGGCTGAAGGACATGCATGTGGCCCTTAATGCAAGACATAATAATTTATTCATTGAAAATGTTGCATTGATGGATAAAATAAGAAAGATGATTGCAGAATCTTCAGGAGGAATAAACCCTGAAGAATTGAAAAAGATGAATAAAGAATTACAAAGGGTTAAGGATGAAGCTAAGAATAATTATTTTGAAATTAGAAGGTCTTCAATTTTATGGATTTCTAATAAGATCATTGAAAAATTGAATGAGGTGCACACCTCTTATTCTTTGACATAATAGATTCTCAACCAACTAGATGATATTCTCTCATTCTTTCAATCTATCAGGCTTACTTGGCTACAAAAGAGTCAAACTCTGAAGGATGTCTTTTTGGCAGTCAAGAATTTGGCAACCGCACCCCAATTTGTGGGGGTAAGTTGGAAAAATTATAATTTATTGATTAAGGAGTTACCTCACATTGAGGAAGAGAAGAAAATATTGTTGGGCATGATTGACTCCGTCTAGGGGCTACAAAAGTGGGATATTCCCACTATTTTGACAAAGGAAGGACAAATCAAAAGCCTGGATGAATGGAAGTAGGGCTTCCAAGATGCCATCAATGCACTTTTGAATTCATTGGCCACATATTCTACCCAAAATGATACATATTATAATATCATTGATAAAATTATGGAGGTTGACTTGATGTATCATAGATTTACTTTGGAAGTCGCAACTATGCCTGCCCATAAGACAAAAGAAGCAATGAGTAAGCTGTAAGGCTTAAGGGTTTTTGATTGGCTAGTTGATGAAATAGAAGCATTGCATAAAAAGTATTGTTCTTTGAAGGAGGACCAACCTGAAGAAGAGAACTAGTTAGAGTCTTTCCATTTTTGTTGTCCCTAAAATTTTTGTACAAGTTGTCCATTTTGGGAGATTGATTATAGCACTCAGTCAGCATGAAACCGTCTTCAAGACACCTAACACCAAGCACCAAGATGCAATTTTTGATCCTGACAAGAGCAGATATTAAAGTACTAGTGCGAGGAAACTTTTTCCAGATTAGCAACCCAAGCTCCTAGGATGATGACTTCTCAGCCACCTTCATTTAATGCAAATTGTAATGTAATTGAATTTTGACAGGTGTCTTCTTTGGACTAAAGCTTGTTTTGATCCCTTGTGTTATAAAAGGTAATTCAGGGCCAAGAAGAAGAGGAGGGATTATTCGAAAAACTTTTGATTTGTATGTACTAGAAAAGTTAAGAGTAAGGCAAAGACAATTAGTCATTTTTGCAAGTTTAGTGAGCCGAATAGTTTGTCATGAATGTATCAATCTTATTTTGAAAATCAATTAAGAAAACATTCATTTTTTGGTTCCCATCTCTTGTGTTATATTGTATGACTTGAAGTGTTAATGACATGTTTAGTTTGTCTTCTCTAATGGAGAATGTGTGTTTCTTCACGGGTCTCATTTCAAGTAAATAAATTAAATTATGTCTTGAACATTGCAATATTTGTGTGAGAGAATGTGAGAGGAAGTTATGGATGCATTATTATTTTAAGCATTTTAAGAAAGTCTTATGTGCTTAGTATTGAGTCTTAATTCTAATAATACGATACTATTTGTCACTAGGCCTGCTATTTGACTATGTATTCCCTTTGAACATGCACTAGTCATATTATCTTAAGTTTCAGGATCATTCTTACATTCTTATTTCACCTTTTATATTTCTATTTTTAGTTCTTCTACATTAGGAGTAGAATAAATTAGAGCCAACTTTGAGTGAAAGCAAGAGTGATATAAGTAAAGGTTCAAGCCAAAATTTGTAACTTATTATACTTTCCTTGGTATATTTTCATTGAGAGAATCTGCTATATAGTGCAATGTTTGTTTGTATGAAGTTAAAATGTTGTGTAACATTGTAATAGGGATACCCACCTAGGTCTTGTAGAGCCTAAAGTGTAGAAGACTATAGTTTGTGATTGTGTCTTGTTCATTGTCTGAATCCAATTCTAGTTTTGTTTATGAGTTACTGGCTATTCCTCTAAGATTTAGTATATGTTGATTTGGAAACCAACACCCATTCCCATTTGTAGGTGGTCCCACGCATAGGCAATGATGAGATGGACATGGCGGGATATCACGTAGGTGGGGGATCTAACGATGTGGACTCATCAGAGGTGATGCCCAGACCACACATCATGTTGTCAGAGTTAAGGGTATGTTTAACACGCAATTGGTCCTTTGCAAACTGCTAGGGTTGCGACTGCAAAAGGCTTGGTTAGACGAGTGAGAAAGTAGTGGGAGAAAACTATCTCCCACTACTGTATGTGTACGTTAACATGTAGTGGGTATGGTCAATAACTTTTCTCTTAAATTTTATGGACTCAATAACTTGTAGTCAATAACATGCGAATATTATCTTACAAGGCAAGAAAAAAAAACAAGAACATAGCTTTTATAACTTGCGGAGGGATTGAAGTGGAATGTTACTTAGTTGTGACTGGGTAGAAAGGGAAGGCAAGACGTGCCTTATATGAGTGGCGACAACAACATGGGTGAGGGTTTGGTGATCCCCAAAAGGGAAGGCAAGACGCACATTATACGAGCGATGACAACAGTGTGGATGAGGGTTTGGTGGTTATGGAACTACGAAAGGTATGTTAAAAAGAGAACTCTTCACACATTTTTTTTTTTGATATTTTCATTTCTAAAGTATAGCAAAAATGAAAGCCAGAGGTAGAAAATTTTGTAAATATGAGTGACGTAGGTAGATCTGTTATTCACGATCATGGATCTGTATTTTTTTGTAAGATTCGTGTTATTTACTTTGCCTTAGGTTTGGTCGTGCCCCTTTTGGTGCGATGGTATTATACACATAACCCTTGTCATGTGTATAACACAAAGGCTTTTGAGTTCGTGCAGGTCACCGCTAAATTAGGGGTTATAAAACTCATGTTATTGGCTTTTCCGAAAAATCAAAGGCGTAGTTTGTTCTTCTCATCACGAAAGTGGCTAAACTTTTCTGAAATTTAAAAAAAAATCAAAGTTGTAGCTAAATCTGATGATCACGATCAACAATCTGTAATTTTTGAAAAAAATCGTATTATTGACTTTTTGTGTTATTGACATGTCATTTTGGAGCCATTTTAGTTGTCGCTTCCTAAAAATCAAAGCGGCAGCTTGTTCTGCTCATCACGATCAATGATGTGCAATTTTTAGAAAAGTAAATAACACAAGTTTTCTAATCCCTTTTTCGAGCCAGTTTAGGGGCTCCAATAAGGGTCGTGTTATTGACTTTTCTAAAAATTATAGATCATTGTTCTAAACTGGCTCCAAAACGGCACACCAATAACACAAAAAGTCAATAACATGAAATTTTTCAAAAAATACATATCATTGATTGTGATCAGCAGATTTAGCTGTGGCTTTGATTTTTTAAAATTTTTCGGAAAAGTCAATAACGTGTGAGTTTTATAACCCCTTTTTGGAGCCAGTTTAACCGCATTCAAAAGGCATGAAAAGTCAATAACATGAATGTTAGTAAAAAATTACAGATGCTTATCATGATCAACAGAACTAGTCGTGGTTCTAACTAATGGTGTTGTCGAATGTTTGTAATGTTTATGCATGTTTAATATATATGTATATACTCATGATATTTGAGCAGCAACAATCGAATAATGATTATAATGTTTGTTTATATCGATTGTTAATATCTGCATTTGGATATGTCTTTAGATAGAATTGACATTAATATTAAATACTTGAAAATAATTAAAGCCTATAGGTGGATGATTTAGGGGTATATGATCTTGCATGTTTATTATTGGAAAGTCTCTGCTTTAATAGATTGCTACAATGTTCTTTTTTTAGAATTTGTTGAGTAGTATAATTAAAATAGTTAAAATAATCCTGCCACAGTACATACTTACCTCTTCCATCCATGCAAGCATGGTCCTTATGTTTGAATTTCATAATCTAGTACAATCAATTTTTATAATGAAATGCTTTAAATGCATGAGTTTTAGAGCTAACTTTTCTAGACATTTCTTTACTCCATATATCTATTTATCTAGATGAACTCCATTTTCTAGGTCCTTCAGCAAAAATTCCGCTAGCATAGTCAGCAAGTTCTTTGCCTTCTTTGACAAATCAAAGAACACTGCTCCATACTCAGCTACAAGTTCTTTGCCTTCTTTTTCCTCCTATTTTTTTGTAGAGTCTCTTATCACTTTCTCCTAAAAGTGGTTCTAGCAGTGTCATTTTGGTTGAAAGTTATTTGAGGTTTCTTCTTTTTCTATTGGTGTCATTTTGAAAAAATATGGATGTAGCACTTATATTTTTAAAATGATGTCCTCATTTCCTATGTCAATAATATTTTAATAAGTTTGTCTAAGCATCTAACTTAATTATATTGGATGTGCTAGACCAAAGAAACCCAACCAAACTATCAAACTTTGATTTTTGTAAATTGTAAACAATCAATTAACTAATGTTTTAGTTTAAAATAGAAAGTTAAATTTATTCCATAACTCATGTTCACATGTTGCTTTGAGGCATGAAGAATAATTTAATTCATCAATGTGGGAATGATGGTTTCTTTTACTTTATCATCTGGTCTCTTTGAGTCTGCATTTTGCAAAATGACCTTACCTCTTTCTTTGTGTAATTTGTTGATTCTGCTCTGCTCCATATGTATTTTCCATCAATATCATCTGAATTTTACATTTCCATTGACCAAAATTCTCAATTGCAATTTTCTCATTAAGAGTTCTACTCATAGAAGCATAAATTAGGAAAAAATTGTGATTTTTTGAATAAATTGTCCATGGTGCTTTCTCCCCAAATTTATCAACAACTCAAACGCTTTGCATGAATTATGTTTTTATCAATGGTTTGGCATTAGTCATGAACACAACAATGTCGATATCAAAATTCAATATTATTTTGAGAGGAATTGGTTTTGATTGTATGTGCATCCCTGTTGTGAGTTGCCATGGACCGAACCAAATTTGGCTCTTTATAGTTATTACTGTGTCTATGACTATGACAATGTACCAACTCTTTGTCAAATATGCCCTATGTACTTGCCATTGTTTAGGAATTTGTGTGTAATTTAGTGATAGTGACTAATATGTACTTCACTAGGATGCCAAAACACCGAAAATGGCACCAGATGTTGGGATTGGAAGTGTAAGATGGTGGTGAAGGTCTCCATCATTTCTCTTCTAGGGATATTTGCTAGACCCCAATTTGTGTCGGAGATGATTCAACAAAAGACCTTTTTGCAACTATTCCACTTACTAGATTGGATTCATCAAGGGGGAATCATTGCTTGAAGGTGTTGAAACCATGTTTATCAGAAAGAGGCACACTGAAGACAATAATAGTAGTGTGCACAACAACCATACAACAAATATGGACAATTGGTTAGTAAACACATTCTTTTCTATGCTTTGTTTACGTTTAATGACATTTTGACTCTTGCTGATACTATGCCATTTTTTATCTTTAAGGTATTGGTGTGCTTATGGTCCACAAGACAATAGGAATAAGCCGCTGCCTCAAAAGCAAGATCATTTGTATCAGAAAAAATAAGGTTGTTATATGGTAGGCCAGACATGGCCATCTTGTCATACAAGCAACCATTGCATGTAGACAACAATGGTGCATTTTGTCATGGTGTGCATGAAACCAACAATGAGCTATGCTCACAATTTGCACCAAACTCGTCTGACAAATGCAAAGCATATATAGAGTAATTATTGATGATGGATGTCTGTGTTGACGCTATAATGGACAAAAATCTTGATGATCCCATTTTTTGTAGTATGTTGAGGAAGAGAGATTCATTCCTAACATGCAAGGATGTTATGAACGTGACGAAAAGGGTCCACTCCATTCAATCATGAAAGCATGCGAATGATGCCACTGGTATCTTAAAATAGAAAAAGAAAGATGAGGATAATTTCTTTATTTTTTCAGTAGCCACCAAATCCCAACACGCCTTTCATTTGTTAGGATAAATGGTGACCAATTGAGAGGGGGGGGTTGAATCAGTTGTTAACAGATTATATCAATTAATCCACTTAATAACCTTTAATCAGATTAAGTACCGGGAAAGCAAAAATAGATGTTGATAGGAATAGATACCGGTAAATGATACAACTTAACAATTAAACAGATAATCAATGCAATGCAATCAAACCACATAACACCATGATTTGTACGTGGAAAACCCGGAAAGGAAAAAACCACGGTGGGAAGCCTACCCACACTTAGATGATACTTCTGCAGAAAGTATGTGATATAATGAGGGGCCTGCACATGTAGGAAGGCACACTGCCTAGAGTGCATTGCTCATTATAAAAGAGTCTCACTGACTATAGAGAGGTTATAACCACCTCAAGATAAATGGACAACAATCTAGAGTAATGAACTGCTAGAGATAACATATACCATACTTGATTACAGTCCCGATTAAGCTCAATACTAGAGGCCTTTAACCTCTTCCTTAATCCCAATTTGATCACCTATGATTGACCAAATCTCCTTCATATATGATATTGCATTTCAAGACCACAAAACTTATTCCCCATGATCTACAATGAGATCTTACATCATTTTATACCAACCCTAATACCTAAACCAATTAGGTCAACCACCTAAAAGATATTACAATAAGATCATTACATAAATCCATATTACAATGATATGCCATGTCAACTTAAGACCAAAACAATAATAAACAATCCATAGAACATATTGAAACATCCTGGTAATGTGTAGAGTACATGTTAACATGATACTGGTCCATAACCTAGATAGGCACTAGACCTATGCTGGGTCCACCACACCAAAATAATGTCTCCACCTAGTTGAAGCACGATCAGAGAACATCTTCAACATCCTAAAAGCCACACCAACACTACTTATGCATCCTGTCAAGATTCCTCAGTGAAAGCTCTGCCGATAAAACCTTAAACCACTGCCGGTATGGGTTTACAAAAGTGTATGATAGCACCCGATTACCAAGTCAATACCGACTAGCCAAAACATGCTCCAGGAACATGTAACACATAAAATCAAGCATACTCCATTGATCCAAACATGTCAGGAGTGTCCAACAGATAGTCTCTTCTACCAGTAACACTAGATCTTCTACCAGTAACCAAAACCTGTATGTCGGCAACCAACCATAACAGCTAGTGTTGACATTAATGACAAAACATCAATGCAACACATAATCAATTCATCCATAATGCCAACATCATTATGGGCATACAAACATCTTGGATGCACAACATGATGGTTCAACACTCACATGACTCAATCATCTTGATGGATTCCACATTTGTAACAAATAAATATGGGGCAAGTCTCCTCAAACTCCTTTTAATGGGTCTTTGTCATATTTTCAAGTTGCCCACTGTGTTTGTAGATGCTAATGATTATCGTTGTTGTTGCTTAAAACATTACCAATTGTATTCGTTGCTCATTTTTGATGAGCAACAATCAGGGGTTACTATTGCATGAGAAGTGACATCGAGGAACAAGATTGAGGATATTGTGGTGTGGTTGGTGGAGTTGCAGAGATGAGCAAAGGAAAAGAGGCCTGATTGGAGGATCAATGCATTCATCATAGATGATGCGAGTGGAGTGATTCAAGTGATATGGTATGTACATGTTTCAATTGTTTATCTTCATCAAATCAAGTAGTAAGATATGTTTCTCTACCTTTAATTGTATATTGATCAGGCACAATTAATCATTGAGTTTGAAATAGGACCATTTTTCAATGTTGTGTCATACTTTGTATCTGGCACGTGCGTCGAGCATGGTTGAAGAATGTCTACAATTATGAAACAAAGGCAATGGACATTTTTCACCATTTAGGGCAAATAATGATGGCAATGCATGAAAGTGAAGACTGCACTATTCAACAAGTGCACACTTTCTTTGTTGAATTTAGTGATCAACAAAGTTTTCTAGAGTACTTCTACAACACATGGTGTCGAGATGGCCATATTGGTGAGTTTTGCGGTACCTTAGATTTGCCTTTGATGAATTTTTCTCTTTCATTGCGACAATTATTGCATTCGTTTATTAGTTGACATCCTACATTTTTTTTTTGGGGTAGCGACGTGGGCATAAAACTTCAGGAATTTCCCTCATGCTAACCAAGACACAAATAATGCCATCGAATCATACCAGGGAAAATTGAAGGCACTGCACCTAAGAGACAATAATAAGATGTGCACAAGGAGGATGGAAAATCTATATCATAAGCTTGTTTATAAAGTGGAACCATACTCCAAGCGAAAGCAATTGCTGCAACATTATGGATTCATTTAAAACTATAGGTTGTCACATTGGTGAACTAGTATGGAGAGGGCAAAGGAAATTCTTGATGCTGATTGTGTTCTAGATGACACGAGGGTGAAAAGTGAGTCCTCTTGCAATGGGTATTTGGTTATGAAATGTGGTGACCACTTGTACATATGTGATTGTCTGTGGAGTTTGCAAGAAAACAAATGCAACCAAGCTTTAAAGGTTGTTGCAATGGTCGACAACTCATTTAATGATTCACGTATCCCAGGTAAGTGGATGTCAAATTCAAATCAACTTGTTTGGTTCATCAATGTTGATGTATGTTGATTTAAAAGATCTGCATTTCACTCTAAGATTTTGTTTTGTGTAGAACCTATTCCTATGTCAACTCCAATATCTACTAACATTAATGAACACCCAATACCTCGGCCGATTGTCGATACCATTTTTAGTGCAGAGGCACATATAGAGGATGCTGGCATTGTGACATGGAACGAAGAGAGCACAAAGTTGAAGATGTTGTCAGAAACAATGCAACAAATGCATGAAAAAATAATGGCATTTGTAGGTTGTGTGGAGAGGTTCATGGTTGATCTTGACAATTCTAGTGCCATGGAATTTGATTTCAGTCCCCATATCGATCTAGCTGGTACAAGCACTGTTCACATAAGGCCTTGGTTCAGTGCAATTAGGGATCATGGTTAGATTTGGAGGCAACAAAGGAAGACTACTAGTACTCAGATCTTTCATGATGTTATGCAACTTGACACCTTTGAGTTCCCGTCGGAGACTCCTAGGAGGCGGAAGGGAAAGAGGCAATTCGACCAAGCATCAAAACCGCATGTTCTTGGCACATGATCTGTTGCATCTAATACAGGTTGGTACACAAGTGTCACGTTTAGGTGGTATCTAAACATGTCAATGGTGCACTTGATTATTTAGTTATGTTTTGCAGTTGGTGAAAGTGGTCCAAAGATAGGTGTGACAATGTTCACTACACCGGCAACATCTGGGCAGAGGAGTCCTCGCCGATGATTGGATTTTGATTTTGTTCAATGTGGACAAGGATCACACAATGTTCCTCAGTAACACAATATTGGTATTATTGGTTCAGATTTGGATATCTATTTTTATGTATTCCATATATGCAGACAACTACATGACATTTTCATATTCATGTTAACAACTATGATGTGCTATACAGGTCACTTGGTTCATTTTTTGCAACAAATTACACGTCGCATTATGTTTCTTTGACTGTGAAACTTTGTTGTTTGGCCTTTCTTGGGAGGTGGTAATCCCTATTTTATCTATATTGTATTTGAAACCATGTGTCATTCATTACCTTTGTACTACATTCTTTTAGCTCCATGTTTAGCCTTTTATCTTTCAACATGTTGAGTAATATGGACTAGATTTGTTTGTTGTAATATTGTCCCTAATGTTTTTAAACACTATATCTTTCTAAGCAAGTTCCATTCTTCATATTTTTCAGCCGGTACACACTGCAATGACATACACGTACACTTCGGGTGACAAGAGGAGGTTGTAATTTTGATTCTACAACTTTATTTTTCAGTATTCTTCCTTTATGTCTTACATTTATTGAATGCTATAGTTAAATAAATAAGACACTTATTGTATGAATATGTCTTATAATTATTGAATGGTTTAGTTAAATAACTAACATGCTTATTATAGGAATATTTCTTACATTTATTGAATCCTAATGTTAAATAACAAGCACTCTTGTTATATGAATCTGTAGGTTAAGCTGAGTCTAGCAGAGCATAGCCAAGAGGCTACACTATTGCAACACCTAGACAACGACATTGTAGAAGACATATTGTTGAGGGTGCTTCCTTGACTTAGCCTTGGGTAGCGTGTCCATGTCCATGGATATCTTAACAATGATACATTATATGTGGTCCATATTAATGACTTCTTTTTGTTTCATCTTTGGAGAGGGAACCATATCTATAGGGTAATATGGCTTGTATACTTGGCCTTAGTGTACTAGTTTATTGCTCTCCCATGGGTCCACATAATGTGTACGATTAGCTCATTTAGAGACTCACAAAGGGGACGGGTCTGACTACCACACCCTAATCATGACATCTCCACTGTCACTCATCTTTTTCCCACCAATCTGGTGGTTATGGACTATTTACACCTCTTCACGGGACATAATAGTCCCTGCCCACCACTAAGGTTTGGTAAGATTCATAGAAGGTTTCCATCATAGAGGAGGTCTTCCCCATAAAATTGGGATTGTATTATCTTTGTTGGCTAGGTGACTTTGGTTTTTATAAAATAAGTAAAATTTATGTTTACAGAGGGACATGTTGGTATATTTGCCTAGATAAAATTTATAGTTTTGGTATTTTCCTACTGTTTATATTTATTTATGCTCGGAGATAGTGAGCTTTGTCCATATTTTTTTTTCTTAGATGTGCATCCTACATCATAGATAAGATGTCAAACTTCAATGTATCTTGCATTATTAATATTAATTTAAAACTCACTCCATGTCCATTAAAAATAATATTAATAGAGAAACCACACCATGCTATATTACACATCCCTATATTACATACATCAGAATAAAATGATATGTTATATTACATACATCACACTAACACGATACATTAAATTACATAAATCACACTAACATGACATGTTATATTATATTTTTCCTTTAAAGCATTATGTTATAATGAATAATGAAAATTTCAGAGGTGTGGTATGGTAAACAAACTTGATGTGAGATTGGTAACCTTGAAATAAGATTTTATATATGTGATATAATTCCATTACTAATGCATAATAAAAAAAAAAAATGAGGATTCCAAATTCTTAAAAATTTGAATTCCTTATGACTTGCAAAGTACATTCATTAGAACCATAACAAACTGAAACACATTAAAAAGTGCACATCTTATAGCATTCCTCATATAGAATTTAACCCTTTCCTTAAAGGAGACCTGTTGATTCCCAAGTCAATATAAGTTTCCTCACATTAGACCATACACATGTTGCAACATTCTTAAAGCAAAAATTAATTCATTTACTTGAAATTAAACCCATTCAATGAACAACAATGTGATATCTCAGCGCTAGAAGCATCTATCACATACTTTATACCTTGCATATAATATTTAATTGAAATCACCATACATTTTCTCACACTTTCCCATATATATTGCAACACTCTTAGGATAGAATTTAATTCATTTAGTTGAACATGAGTTTTCACATGCAAGCTCCAAAATGACACAATACAGATCATAAAACTTCATGTTATTGAAACAGTACAGATCATAGACATTTGTGTTATGTCTACGGCTCAATAACATTCGTGTTATTGACAATGGCTCAAAACCTTCGTGTTATTGAGTAGGAGTAAAAAATCATTGTAGTAATGGCTTTATCTATACTAAAACTAATCCTAAGAACAAAATTGAAAAGATGATTTAGTGTTTGATGATACTGAAACTAAAAGATGGTATAGCTAGTGTATGTCCTAAAGGGAAAATAGAGTCAAATAGAAAGCTTAATAACAAACATCGCCATGACTTATCAGCATTATAAATTAATGTTAAACATGTATGACTTGCATAAGATGTTTAAATTGAAAATTCATTCACACCCTCCCCACACTCTCTCACACATGTATTGCAGCATTTAAGTCAAAATTTAATTCATTTGCTTCAAATGAAACCCATCAATAAAACACACATTCTCCATTAGAGAAGACAAGTTAAACAAGTCATTAACACATTGACTTATACAACACAAAATGAGAAATAGGGGCAAGGAATGAATGTTTTCTATATTGATATTTAGAAAAAGATGGATACATTCATGAGAAACTACTCATTAGAAAAAACTTGCAAAGACTTACTATTTGTATATTTCTCTTAGGCTCCTAGTACATACTAAACAAAAGGTTTTAGAATCCATCTTCTTGGCCCAAAATTCCCTTTTACAACACAATAGAGAAAAACAAGGTTCAGGCCAAAGAAGACACTTCTTAGAAATCTATCGCATTACAATTTGTCCTAAGGCACTTGTCCTTGTCTTCTGCATGCTATCTTATTGGATGCATTAAATGGGAGCGACTTTGATGGTACATCTTGGGAGTTGAAGCTGCAAGCCTTATGGTTGTGGTCTTGCATGTACCTTGATATCTACTCCTATCAACCTCAAAAAGGTGTGCTTTGGCATTAGGTAGTAGGTTCTTTGGAGTTTGGTCTTATGAAAACTGAGTGCTCTTATCAATCTACCCAAAATAAGCAACCTACACAAAAACTTATAGAGAGCACAAAAAAGGAAAAGAGTTGACTACTCTTCTTCCTCGTGCTTCTCTTCAACAAAAGAGAAGTACTTTTTGTACCAAGCATCTAAATCATCTACTGGCTAGACAAAAGATTTCAAATTCTATAGTTTGTTCATAACATCTTATGTCTTATGGGATGACACAATTACAACATCCAATGTGAACTTGTACTATAAAGAGTTAACATCCATGATCCTGTCAATGATCAAATGGTATGCACTCTCTTGATTTGGCTCATTTGTTAATGCATCCAAGACTGCATTAATTGCTGCTTTGAAATCTTCTTTCCAAGTGGTAAGGTCTTTCACTTGCTTGTCATTGGTCAAAATAGTGGGGATGTCCCACTTTTGTAGTCCTTTGAAAGACTCTATTCTTTCGCTCATAGATTTTCTCTCCTCTTCAACATGAGGGAGCTCTTTGATCAATAAATTTTAATTCTCCCATGTCACCCCCACCTCTTTAGGTGCTTAAGGGTTATTATGTATGCCCAAAAGAATTTCTCTCAATGGTTGTGCCTTGGGAAACCAAGTCACTCTGATTGGTTGAAAGAATGTCATCAAGTTTGTTACTTAATTGTGACATCAAAGAATAGGAGGCATGCACCTCATCCAGTGTCCATTATTTTATTTGAAATTTGCAAAATTGAGGACTTTCTTATTTTAAAGAATCTTCTCTTAGCCTTCTCTTTTGCATCTTGCAGCTCTTTCTTCATTTTTTCTAACTCTTCTATCTTAGGTCCCTTTGAAGACACTCGACACCTTTTTGCCAACTCATTTTTTAGTGCTATATTTTCAATAAATAGCCTGTTATAGTCTTCATTTAGGGCTACATGCATGATTTTGAGTCTTGCATGTTTCTACTCTAAATCCTCTGCACCTAGCTTAGAAAAATGGGTTGCATGTGTTGTGATGGTAGCAGCCTCTGATGCAATAGTATCATTCAATGTCCTTATTACTGTGTCACCTACTTTCTCTTGCACCCCTTGAAGCACTAAAGGCTTTTGTATATTGGAGGCTTTAGCCCATACAAAAAAGGCCTTAATACTTAGGTTGACTCCCAACCCATGTCCCCCAAAATCCTTTGCAAAAATGGGGTCCTCTTACCTCATGACTTGGTCTAAGATAAAGAGCTTTTCTAAATCCCATCCGGGCACCAATAACATGCCACTCTTGGCCACCAATTATCTACCTTCTTTAGGGGTACATTTGATGATTTCCTTGTCAATTTGTTTTATTTCTTCATTAGATAAATCCTTTAGCTTCTCCCTCATCCAAAAGGATTTGAACTCAAGGGTATTTACAAAATTATCATTAGCCAATAATTGTTTAGAAGAAAATATCCTCTCATCATTTAAATCATCCTCAGGAAGAGCTTCATCATTTATGACTTCAACAACCTCATCCCGTTTGAATGTTTCACGAGGGGGAGAGGGTGCTAGCACACTCATGTCAATGTCCTCTAGCACATCTGCAAAATCTGATATTTTTGCCTCCCCCCTCTCCACTTTATTTACAATCTTCTCTTTAGGCTGCTCCTCTTCCTGAATGTCCATTTGTGGGATACCTTGTGAAGTTCCCTCCACACAAACAACCTTTCCATTTGATTTATAAACAACTTGTTGAGTATCAATAGGTCTTTCTTCTTCCACCTTGCCTTGCTCTCTGGCTTCTTTTCTGGCTTCCTCAAATTTTATCATCTGATCAAATGTTCTTACTTTACATGACATTCTTGTGAAGTCATCTTCAATGTTGTAACACAATACTAATAAGTCAGGGTCCTCTTCTCTTCTTTGCATCTCTATTTATTTAAGTACTCCCATTTATTCCTCCTTTGGATGACTTCAATAGGGAGGGCATTCCTAATCAAATCTTTGTTTTCATCATAGGAGTGGAAGAAGCCCCTTATTTTGAATTTACTGACCCTCATGTCATTAATGTATCCTTCTTGGTCAAACTATCTTGCTTGGTCCACCTTAAGCATGTAGTTTTCCACCAAAAAATCTTGTACTTTGTCAAGGGTGTCACACCCCACCTTGAATTCTCTATACATTGTGTATCTGGGGAGGTGTTTCCCCTTCTTCTATGTTCTGACATGCTCCTTCTCCATCCATAGAATTTGCCAAACAAATTCAATAAATGCAAGCCTAGGGAAAACCACTACTGGCAGAACATGGGTGCTTGATTACACCCATACACCTTGATCATTGTACAATTTATGTAGAAGAAGAAATCCCCAAAATTGTGAGAAAAGACTCCCTTGGGGTAGACTACATTCTTGGATTTACAACTCCTAATTCTCATAATTTTAATGATATCTTGTGGTAGCTTGGGCATTGTAACTCCCAATAACAATAGGACTCTCATGACAAAATAATTAGAGAATACATAGTAGTCTCCCTATCTTTACCCCCTATCCCAATTTTGGGTCCATCTTTGTACTAGCCATTCACATCCGGTGTTTGGGTCACAAACCCTTATTCTCAGTTCATTATCCCAGACTGCCTTGTTTTGATAAAGAATTAGATGGCATAATAATGAATAATGCTTGAAGTTCAAATATACATCCTCCTCCTTTGCATTGATCAGCCCCTTATGGATTTTATCTTGTATGATAGTTGCAAAATCATACAACTCATTGGTTGATTGGTGCTGAATTTTCAATGCCATCATCATGAAATCAATGGGCATATGAGTCAGCCAACAATCCACTCCTAAGATTTGACATAATGCATAATATGTCTTATTCAAATGTGGCTCAAAACATTTCAAACCAAAAGGCTCTTTCTCTGATGGCAAAATGTAGTTTTGAGAATTCTTGTACAATTTCTTCATGAAAAAGGGGAGCACCTCTTGTCTGTATCTTTCGTTTTTGGCTATGTACTCCTTTTTCAGCTTTTCCCTACCTATTCCCCTTAGGAAAGATCCATTGAGGCCAAAAAATTCTATAATTTCTCTATGAGACACATTGACAAAGACATGGCCACTTGAAGTTCTCACAGTCATGCTCTGATGGTTGTAATTATTGCCAAGCTCTCTTATCAACATTGGCTCTACAAACACATTGGGGACCACAAATTTTCCAAGGTTTAGATTCTAGGGGTTTGACACTGGGGCTATCTTATCTCTATTTCCATAAAAGTAATAGAATATGTCTCAACCCTTGTCATTTGTATAGGCATCTCTACAACCTACCTTCTTGTCACTGAATATTGCTCTATAATGATCCTGCATTGCGGAACCATGGAATAATTCAAGGAAGTCCTGATGGAGGCTCCTAATTCCCCTTGTCTGCCTTTGTGCTAATTCATCCAAATTTAGTTCTACATCCTTCCGTAATTCTTCTAGGGTCATGGCATGGGCAAATGGAGTAGAGGGTTGTGCAGATGGCTCCTCTTGAGCAGATGACTTTTCCTCCTTTGCAGGGTTTTTCCTGGGTTTCTTTGTAGCTCTGGAAGTAGTCTTTTTTGGGGGACTTTCCTTCTTCTTCTCTTAAGGGACCCCTTCCTGAGGGTCTTCCTCTTGGGATGGTAGGTTTTCAATGAGAGGAGGATTCTTTGCAGTGGGAGGAGTTTGAGCAGAGGATGTTTCAGTAGAGGTTTTTTGGGCATCCCTCCTTATTTTTTGGGTTGGCATTCTAGTTTTGGAGGTGGAAGCTAGTTCTTTAGAGAGCTAATCATCAAAGACTACAATAGTAGTCCATTTGGATGCTCTTTTTCTGTTTGTTTGAGTACAATTTTCCTTTGGTGGGGAGTTGGCTTCAGCCTTTGTGGATGTTTGTGAGGTGACCTTAGGGTTTGCATCAGCAACAGGAGCATTTTCCTACTCTAGCATAGGAGGAATCATGTCAATTGGAATGGCATGTGTAATTTTTGGTGCAAAGGAGCTTGCTCCAGCTTCAGAAGCCTTTTCAGAAGTTTGGACTGCAAAATCTTTAACTAGGGAGGCCATTGTAAATTTCTAGGGCAAAGAAAACCCGTGACTATTGCAAGTACAAAACTTAGGGCACAAAATAAAAATTCTGTGTGCACACACAAACAGAATAGCCTTCAGAATGTAGGGGGATGGTGTGGAATTTTACTTACTGGTTTTCTGCACAATTTGAGTTGCTTGAAGGATGCACTGGTTCGTTGCGGTTTTCTCTTTCTTTGCTCTACAATCGCTCTGGTTTCTTCTTGGATGCAAGGTGTGTGAAAATGACACATATTTTTCTTTTATGGCACCTTGATGAGTCGCTATTAATTCATTCGTGCATGGCGAGGCTGGTCATTGGCCTTCAAGTTTGAACTTTTGTCGTTGGTTTGCAAATAAATAGTTGAGATTACGTTGCCTATTTTAACGTTATTGACCACCTTTGGAAACTTTAGTTATAAATAACTCCATGTTTATTCTCCCTTTAGTCATGTGAGATAACGGGATACTTGGAATCCTCCCCATTTGGTTATCCCACACAACCTCTTATGATTCCTTGTTACCCATGCGGGATAAACCTTCCTTTGCTTTCACCTTGTTTCCTTATCCCATGTTACTTTAATCTTACTCCACTTACCCTTGCAGGATAAGATTGTGTATGTTCACAAAAGCTTCCTCTTATCCTACATGGCATTGCATTCCTTTGTTTCTTCGCTACTTAGTTCTTTCCCTGCCTTATGTTTCTTACCCACGTAGGATAAGCCTTTTCTCTTTTGCCTTTGTATTTTCTTATCTCGCGGGCCCTCTTCTTATACTCGCGTGATCACATGAGATAAAAAAATATTTCACTTTCCTTTGTTCTCTTATCCCACATTGGTACTTTTGATTGTTGGGAACCCTTGCATGATAATAATTTCATTTGATGCCTTCGAACCATCCTTATCCTGTGTTGCACCTAGTCACACCTTCTGCCTACAGAATAATAGTATTAACTCTTAATGTTCATTTTGTTATCCCGCATAATCTACTTTCTCTTCTCTTCTTTTATCCGTGTAGTCACGCAACACTATCATGCGGGATAAGCAACCTAGCTTATTTCCTTAAGTCATTCTTATCATGCACAGGTAACTTACGATCTTCAAACATGACATGGGACAAGCCTTGCCGCTTGTTATTCCTTCCCTTTATTATCTTGCACGGTGCTGGATGGCAACATGAAGATGCCGCAGGATAACAAATTCTTCTTTCCTCTATTTTATCTTGCTCTTTGTCGAACACAACTAAATAGGCTACAAAAAGGGGTTATAAAACTTGTGTTATTGACTTTTTCAAAAAAATTTGAAAAATCAAAGCCGCAGCTAAATCTGTTGATCACGATCAATGATTTGTAATTTTTGAAAAATTTTGTGTTATTGAATTTTTGTGTTATTGACGTGCTATTTTAGAGCCAATTTAGCCATGAACCTCTCTATCACCCACAAATTGGATCAAGATTCCATATACAAATTGCATGTTATTGACCATTCATGTTATTGACATTTTGCGTTATTGACAAATTACATGTTATTGACTTGTCGTGTTATTCGATGAAGGGTCAATAATCTGTTGTTTAGTGCTATGATAACTTTCGTATTATTCGAATAGGATCAATAATCTAAAATTTTTCCATGTTATACTCAATTTTATCATGTTATTATGTTTATAACCTTCGTGTTATTTGAAAAGTGGTCAATAATCTTTTATTTAATGCTATAATAACTTTCATCTTACACGAAACATTGCAGATTGTTGACAGAATTGGTATAACATGAGGGTTTTAACATGGAAACATTGCAAATTATTGACCCTGTTCGTATAATACAAAATTTATCATAGCACTAAACGATAAATTATTGACCCTTCGTCGAATAACACGAAAAGTCCATAACATCTAATTTGTCAATAACACGAAATGTCATTAACAAAAATGGTCAATAACACACAATTTGTTATATGAAATCCAGATCAAGTAGTTAATGGCTCCAAAATTGGGCCGTGGCTAAGTTGGCTCCAAAACGCATGTCAATAACACAAAAAGTCAGTGACACAAAAATTTATAAAAATTATAAATTGTTGATCCTAATCAACAGATATAGCTAAGACTTTGATTTTTTAGAAAATTTTTGAAAAAGTCAATAACATGCATTTTGGGAGTCCAAAAAGGGGTTTAAAACTCGTGTTATTGAATATTTTGCAAATTTTCAAAAAATTTAATAACACGAGTTTTATGGTAAATCCCGCCAACCCATAGTGATGGAGAGGAAGATAAAATAGAGGAAAGAAGTTCCTCTTATCCCGCGACATCTTCATGTTGCCATCTGGCACCATGCAAGATAATAGAGGGAAGGAATAAGAAGCGGCAAGGCTTCTCCTGTGTCATGTTTGAAGATCATAAGTTACCTATGCGGGATAAGAAGCACATAAGGAAATAATCTTGGTTGCTTATCCCACATAAATGTGTTGGGCGACTACAAGGATAAATGAAGAGAAGAGAAAGTGGATTGTGCGGGATAACAAAATTAACATTATCTTACGCATCAAATGAAATTATTATATCACAGGGATTCCCAACAATTAGAAGTACCAACACGGGATAAGTGAGGAAAGGAAAGTGAAATATTTCCTTATCCTGCACGATCATGCGGGGATAAGAAGATGGTCCATGGGATAAGAAAATACAAAGTGAAAGAGAAAAGGCTTATCCCGCACAGGTAAGAAGCATAAGGCGGGGAAAAACCTAAGCAATGAAGAAACAAAGGAATGCAATGCCATGCGAGATAAGAGGAAGATTTTGTGAACATACACAAGCTTATCCCGCAAGGGTAAGTGGAGTAAGATTAAAGAAACATAGTATAAGGAGTTCCTAATTACAAAGTGACATATTATTGATAGAATTGTGTATAACGTGTAGAGGATTTAACATGGGAACATTGTAGATTATTGACCCTATTTGTATAATAGGAAAGTTATCATAGCACTAAACAACATATTATTGACCATTCGTCAAATAACACGAAAATTCAATAACATGCAATTTGTCAATAACACAAAATGTCAATAACAGGAATGATCAATAACACACAATTTGTTATATGGAATCCTGATCAAAAAACCATTCAAGATGTTTAAATGAAGTTAATTCTATTTATTGAATACAACCATTCAAGATGTTTAAATTTAATCTATCTGATTTATTGAAAATAACCATTGAATAGGTTTAAATGAAAGCAATCTGTTTTATTGAAAATAACCATTCAAAAAACCATTCAAGCTATTTATAACTATTCATCATATAAGACATAACAAAAAGCCATGTAAAACCATTCATAAGGCATGAAAAGTTGTTCAAGGAACCATTCAAGTTGTTTATAACCATTCCTCAACCATTGCAATCTTTTTCATTGAAAAAGAACAATTCAACATGTGTTATTGCAAACAATCTACATCATTGCTGACATTTTATTCAATAGAGGTCAACAATATACATCTAGAAAAGTTTCAAAACAGAACAAGCCTCTTTTGAAGGCAAACAACAAGAAGTAATTAAGAACTTTTTTATCCCCCACTCCTTGGGGTAACAAGAGGCACACCCTTTCCATCAACTCCATTGGTTACGAAACCAACTACCTCCTGGAACCTCTGTTTCCAGTGTGCAATGTTTGCCTCACATACATCTAAAATGGCATTAAACCAGTCAGTTAAAATTTCATTTTGTTTCATGGTTGCCTCACGCCCTACCTCCTATTTCTCCATCACCATCTGTTGTCTACAGAATTCCATCTCCAAGTCCACATTCTTATCGGTCACCTCCATGACCACCTTACTGAGTTCAATGCATCTCCTTTTCCAATAAGTAACCATCTCGTTTAGCTTTTCATTTTCATCCTCAATCATTTCGATCTTGTCCATTAGCACTTGTACATGCATGGCATCAAACTTCATTTTGCCCATGCCATGATGACTCCAATGATCGTTCCTATGAACATCGGAGGCCCCATGCTTGGGTGAACTCCAGCAGGCTTTGTGTCCACCTCAAGAGATGTTTCAATGCCCTTTCTTTTTCTTGTCACTTATTTTCCTATTATCGTCCCTGCAAACAAACATTGCCAAAAGAAGCCATATTAGTTGACAACAAGGAAAGATAATGTACAAGAGCATGCAAGATGCATGAAATTGGAGTGTAGATGAACATGAAATGAACAAGTTTGTCTTGTATTATTATCTAAATTTAAGTATGTACAATTTTGAACTCAAGATGTTTAGTGAACTAACAATTGGGGGAGGGGGGGGGGGAGTGGGGGGATATGGGTGGCATGTTACCTTGCAATTGGGAATGCACTTCTTCAGAAACTGACTCCATCACTCACTGTTCCTCCACCTATTGTTTTCGATCGACTTATTAAACATCTTTTTCATGAAAGTTTTGTGTAGGTTTGATAACTTTATTTATTTCTATTGTTATTTTAATTTATTAATTCATTTCTCATTGTGTGCTTAAAATACAAACAATAAGAAAAGTATATTGAACTGTCATAAGTTACAGCGGAAATAGGACATACTTGGTTGACAATTACAACAAACAAATTCAACATAAACTTGGACAAAAGAAGAGACAAATCAAGAAAAACATGGGAGTAACATATATGAAACCGGATTATAATAACAAAGAGAAATGTGTGAAGTACCATAAGTTGTGAAAAAATCTATGTTGCACTATATTACAAGGTAGATTAAGGTGCAACACCATAGTTTCTCGTGGAATGCATTACAAGATCACAAATAATGAAAAGATGCACAAATCATTGTTTAGAGATATACATAAACATTATTGAAGAGAATTCTAGCTTCCAAGTAGCTGAGATAGGATGCAAATAGTTTATGAAGAGTAATGTTCTAGTAGAGTATCTGGCTAGAAATATTACTGTCTAGTTTCTAAGCTTTCAAGCTTCTATTTAGAGGCCCAAAAGGGGTACACACATAGGAAAATGTATTATCGCCTCCACTATCTTATTTGCGTAATGGAGTTGATACCAGAATAGAAGATTTTATGCTTCTTTTGGTTATTATGTAACTCAGGAGGGGTGATGCCAAGTGATCGTAGCCTCCCACTTGTCCGTCTAATCGCAGGATTGCATTTAACATCCCGATTTTTTGGCTCAACAGTTTTGATAGCTTTAACCTACCACATAAAAATGACATCATATGACTGCTACCGATTTCATTGAATTTGAAAAAGATAAACGATGGCATGAGAAAAAAGAGGAAAGGATCTTTCAATCTTAGATGGGGGACAAATGAGTTCTTTGATATCCCACACCTCCCACAAGTTGAGGGAGTCTGATAAGATGTCAGAGAAGGCATGTGGATATAGCAGCGAGGCATTACCATCATAGACATCCATGATTTGGACTTTAGCACAACCTCATCAAAGTGGTTTGTTGTGATATAGGACACCCCTCCCAACCCCATCAACAATACATTTCCTGACCACTTCCCCATCGACCCGTAGCTGGACTTCATCTCCAATAGCAAGAGTGTGAACATATTCATCAACACACTCTTCTTTGTCTTGCATAGTTGCCTATAGTAGGAACGTATGCATGCGATAACGTAAATAAGATTTTTGTATAGCTGACCATCAACATAAAAAAATTAATTCATGTCAATGCAATAGAACAATACAGAAATAGATGGCTAGCCCACATTATCCCCATTATCCCCATTGTGGTATACATTTGTACAACCATTGTCATTTCTCGTGGACTGTTTCTTGCCATCCACACTTCCTTCTGCGATAGTATGTTGCAAAAGAGGGCACATTGTAAAGGAGTGTAACTACAAAATCAACCCATATGAACGACAATATAACACTGTGTGTGATATAACACTATGTGTGATATAAGACGACTACGACTAAACTGGTTCCAAAACCCCACATCAATAACACGAGAAGTCAATATCACAATTTTTTTCAAAAATTACAGATTGTTGATCATGATTAGTAGATTTAGTGCACTGTCACTTTGAGTTTTTGAAAATTTTAGGAGAAGTCAATAGTATAAGTTTTATAGCCCCTTTTTGGAGCCAATTTAGCTGCGTAGAACTACATGTATTACCTATTCATCTTTGCTTGTATTGTCCAACATCTGCCCCAATTCAGGAGACTGCCTTACATTCTTCTCATCTCTGCATGCACTCGAGTTTTCATTCGTCATCTCCTTCAACTACTTTGTCCTAACGGATGTCCGAGGTTTGTGACATAGTTTTTCTGGCACACTACATAGGGTGTCATCCAGAACCCCGGACAACTGCACACTCCCTCCACAAACCCTGTCAAAATCAGCCTAGCATAACATGGATGAAACAATCAACATAGTAGACTATGGACTGCAAATAATAGTATACAATGCAAACACATATATGAATAGACATTCACCTTCAATGTCAAATATGTGTCCTCATTTGAAGTTAGCCTTTTTTTGTGGCAGCCTTCATCTTTTTATACCTCCCCTACGAAAGAGATGCATGCTCGTCGACTGTCACATTTGTTGTAGGCAGAGAATCCAATTCCATATTCACTTCACTACCTTCCCAGCAACCTAGGATAGCTCAATTATGCATACTTTCAAAAAATATATTCAATTTAGTAAAGTGTAAAACAAAACAATCACTAGGAATTACCTCTTTTCCAAGATTCTTTCTTTCTAATAACTCTAAAACCTTCTTCCTTATCTCCTCCCTCAATGGATTGTTGTTGTACACCCGCATTTACTCTTGTATGGATTCCTTCCCTTTGGTAGGAAGCTCATCATATGTTTTCTTCCCATAATTTTTGCACACCCGATCAATGACATGCTTTTTTTTCATATTATACTGTATAGTCATATGATATTCGATATCAACTACCCTCTTGTTCATGTACCTCCGTATTGTCTCGATGCATCATTGGCTACATTTTTTGGTACCATGTGGTGCACAGACACGTCTTAGGCCCTCCAATAATGAGAGTGGTGCACTGACAATCTATGCATGTTCAACCTCCCCAAATCCAAAAATTTATGGCCTCCTTTATTGGAACATTCACCAAATAGACAAAAGTAGAAAAACCTACCATTCACATATTCTCTTTTAAGGTCGGACTATTGCTACACACAGCATACAGGGACAAACCATCACGTTCAATTTAGGTGGAATAAATAATTATAAAGATGATACAAAATATAATAACAAATAGTACACCTCCTCATTACTGGCCCCTCGTTGTCCCTATTTGTGACCACCGACACCATCACCCTGCCCTTCAGTCTCATCCTCAATGCTCACCTCGTTATCGCTACAGACATCCTCTTTTTCAATATCACCACCTTTAATAGAAGTATACTCATGCTCCTCTACATTGCCAGTGGGTTGATCTTCCCCACCAATAGACACATTATCATGCTGCTATTAAATAAAAAAGTAGACCTCACTAATGCTTTTATCTCCATAAACTAGTCTACATTTCCACTTATGAGACCCAACTTCCAGTAATCACAACACACACAGATGGAAAAAAATTGTAATACAAAGAAGAGAAATTATTACCAATATGGTCATGCAGTCACTTTGAAGACCACCTATCGATGGCTTCAAAATAAAAGGCCCAACTAGTGCTTGCCTTAGATTTGAAGGCCCAACTCCCTCTTGAGTATACAAATTGGAACTCCCATTCAAAAGCATTAAAGGATGAAAAATCAAGAAAAAAATACAAGTTGTATCATCGATTGAATTTGTTGTGCTTACACGCAAGCAACTATCATATGACACTACCAACTAAGCAATGTGGCCAATTCTTGGTGTGTCATTCAGTTTAGACATTTATAAACCAAGATCAAGAGCTTCTTTGAACATTTTAGTGAATGCATATGACATCTTTGATTTGAAAAAAGAACGAACATCCAATTGACATCAAAAGGCATCAAAAGTCACTATCAATTGTAGATGCCTAAAATTGTCCTGTTTAATTAAATAAATATTTTATTTATTTAATTATTTTATCCTAAGTCTTCTATTAATTAA